>NC_079562.1:16514793-16517293 GCF_015846415.1 Triplophysa dalaica | reverse complement strand
CTAATTCCCCTACGAGGGGCACTGGCTGAGCTATCACCGGTCCGGTCCCGTTTGAAGATCCATCCAAAGTAGAAGTTTGCTGTTGAACACTGCTGAACGTTTTAAAAGGAGGCCACAGTGACATCTCAAGTTACCCGGATTTGTGTCGGTGACCTCTTGATCTGAATTCAAATACTCTACCACTGAGCTATACCTCCTCTTCAAGACTCCTTTAAACAACCATGGTAAACAACTGTTTATTCTACCAAAACGCAGAAACAAGGCTCGGGCTACAAGTTTCCTACTGGTGCTAGCTAAAACAGGCAACAGCAGTAACATCTGATTCACAGGGGCACCTGAAAGGGGGCACCCGGATTTGAACCGGGGGCCTCTTGATCTGCAGTCAAATGCTATACCACTGAGCTATACCCCCATGTCGATACGTTTTCTAACCACAATGGAATACAAATGTTTAATTTTCCAGCACTTAGAAAAAACAAGCGCAGGTTCATTCATTTCGTAGTGTTTTCTGTGGACTGGTTATATAGTTCACTGGATTCAAAGGTACTGACCAATACACATTGGACTCCACAAGTCACGTCGTATTGTGGACTCCTACAGTCTGCAATCTACTATTTGACAAGCATCTGGACACACAATGAGGTTCCACCGAGATTTGAACTCGGATCGCTGGATTCAAAGCCCAGAGTGCTAACCATTACACCATGGAACCCAAAAATGCAGAAAAAAGCTCGATTCAAATGACACATGTCGGTAAACAAACTTGTGCAGTGAGTGAGCGGTTTGTGGTTACATCATGGAACCCATGACAGACGAACGTTTCTTGATTCAATAGCAAACGTCTGCATACCAACTTGCAAAGGGGCTGACCAGTTTTTGGTTTGGCAACCGTGTTGATGAACTTGACCGAAACAAGAATTATTGACTCTTCAGTAGACTGACTTCCTTGTCTTTGCCCCGGCTTGGCGAAGCTGCAAATTTGGATGAAGTCCGAGGCTCGTTGGTCTAGGGCATGATTCTCGCTTAGGGTGCGAGAGGTCCCGGGTTCAAATCCCGGACGAGCCCTGCTCACTGATAATGTAGTTCCAGGTCACTTCGGGTGCTGTCTGTTTGTGTTTATTGTGTCTTCAAAACAATGCACCTTGTTTTGAGAAAGGGAGTCACGTTCACGTTTTTTGCTCTTTGCAAATCACGTGAAAGACTTTTTTCCAGTTCCAAAACGTAGACCTTAGTCAGATGTTGAAGCTACCTGTCGGCCTCGTACGGTGGCTACTAACAAAACACGTCACTGGAGAATGCGGGCATCGATCCCGCTACCTCTCGCATGCTAAGCGAGCGCTCTACAATCTGAGCTAATTCCCCTACGAGGGGCACTGGCTGAGCTATCACCGGTCCGGTCCCGTTTGAAGATCCATCCAAAGTAGAAGTTTGCTGTTGAACACTGCTGAACGTTTTAAAAGGAGGCCACAGTGACATCTCAAGTTACCCGGATTTGTGTCGGTGACCTCTTGATCTGAATTCAAATACTCTACCACTGAGCTATACCTCCTCTTCAAGACTCCTTTAAACAACCATGGTAAACAACTGTTTATTCTACCAAAACGCAGAAACAAGGCTCGGGCTACAAGTTTCCTACTGGTGCTAGCTAAAACAGGCAACAGCAGTAACATCTGATTCACAGGGGCACCTGAAAGGGGGGACCCGGATTTGAACCGGGGGCCTCTTGATCTGCAGTCAAATGCTATACCACTGAGCTATACCCCCATGTCGATACGTTTTCTAACCACAATGGAATACAAATGTTTAATTTTCCAGCACTTAGAAAAAACAAGCGCAGGTTCATTCATTTCGTAGTGTTTTCTGTGGACTGGTTATATAGTTCACTGGATTCAAAGGTACTGACCAATACACATTGGACTCCACAAGTCACGTCGTATTGTGGACTCCTACAGTCTGCAATCTACTATTTGACAAGCATCTGGACACACAACGAGGTTCCACCGAGATTTGAACTCGGATCGCTGGATTCAAAGCCCAGAGTGCTAACCATTACACCATGGAACCCAAAAATGCAGAAAAAAGCTCGATTCAAATGACACATGTCGGTAAACAAACTTGTGCAGTGAGTGAGCGGTTTGTGGTTACATCATGGAACCCATGACAGACGAACGTTTCTTGATTCAATAGCAAACGTCTGCATACCAACTTGCAAAGGGGCTGACCAGTTTTTGGTTTGGCAACCGTGTTGATGAACTTGACCGAAACAAGAATTATTGACTCTTCAGTAGACTGACTTCCTTGTCTTTGCCCCGGCTTGGCGAAGCTGCAGATTTGGTTGAAGTCCGAGGCTCGTTGGTCTAGGGGCATGATTCTCGCTTAGGGTGCGAGAGGTCCCGGGTTCAAATCCCGGACGAGCCCTGCTCACTGATAATGTAGTTCCAGGTCACTTCGGGTGCTGTCTGTTTGTGTTTATTGTGTCTTCAAAACAATGCACCTTGTT
>NC_079562.1:16494793-16507293 GCF_015846415.1 Triplophysa dalaica | reverse complement strand
GACCAATACACATTGGACTCCACGTCACACGTCGTATTGTGGACTCCTACAGTCTGCAATCTACTATTTGACAAGCATCTGGACACACAACGAGGTTCCACCGAGATTTGAACTCGGATCGCTGGATTCAAAGCCCAGAGTGCTAACCATTACACCATGGAACCCAAAAATGCAGAAAAAAGCTCGATTCAAATGACACATGTCGGTAAACAAACTTGTGCAGTGAGTGAGCGGTTTGTGGTTACATCATGGAACCCATGACAGACGAACGTTTCTTGATTCAATAGCAAACGTCTGCATACCAACTTGCAAAGGGGCTGACCAGTTTTTGGTTTGGCAACCGTGTTGATGAACTTGACCGAAACAAGAATTATTGACTCTTCAGTAGACTGACTTCCTTGTCTTTGCCCCGGCTTGGCGAAGCTGCAGATTTGGTTGAAGTCCGAGGCTCGTTGGTCTAGGGGCATGATTCTCGCTTAGGGTGCGAGAGGTCCCGGGTTCAAATCCCGGACGAGCCCTGCTCACTGATAATGTAGTTCCAGGTCACTTCGGGTGCTGTCTGTTTGTGTTTATTGTGTCTTCAAAACAATGCACCTTGTTTTGAGAAAGGGAGTCACGTTCACGTTTTTTGCTCTTTGCAAATCACGTGAAAGACTTTTTTCCAGTTCCAAAACGTAGACCTTAGTCAGATGTTGAAGCTACCTGTCGGCCTCGTACGGTGGCTACTAACAAAACACGTCACTGGAGAATGCGGGCATCGATCCCGCTACCTCTCGCATGCTAAGCGAGCGCTCTACCATCTGAGCTAATTCCCCTACGAGGGGCACTGGCTGAGCTATCACCGGTCCGGTCCCGTTTGAAGATCCATCCAAAGTAGAAGTTTGCGGTTGAACACTGCTGAACGTTTTAAAAGGAGCCACAGTGACATCTCAAGTTACCCGGATTTGTGTCGGTGACCTCTTGATCTGAATTCAAATACTCTACCACTGAGCTATACCTCCTCTTCAAGACTCCTTTAAACAACCATGGTAAACAACTGTTTATTCTACCAAAACGCAGAAACAAGGCTCGGGCTACAAGTTTCCTACTGGTGCTAGCTAAAACAGGCAACAGCAGTAACATCTGATTCACAGGGGCACCTGAAAGGGGGCACCCGGATTTGAACCGGGGGCCTCTTGATCTGCAGTCAAATGCTCTACCACTGAGCTATACCCCCATGTCGATACGTTTTCTAACCACAATGGAATACAAATGTTTAATTTTCCAGCACTTAGAAATATGCCTTTAAAAAACAAGCGCAGGTTCATTCATTTCGTAGTGTTTTCTGTGGACTGGTTATATAGTTCACTGGATTCAAAGGTACTGACCAATACACATTGGACTCCACAGTCACGTCGTATTGTGGACTCCTACAGTCTGCAATCTACTATTTGACAAGCATCTGGACACACAACGAGGTTCCACCGAGATTTGAACTCGGATCGCTGGATTCAAAGCCCAGAGTGCTAACCATTACACCATGGAACCCAAAAATGCAGAAAAAAGCTCGATTCAAATGACACATGTCGGTAAACAAACTTGTGCAGTGAGTGAGCGGTTTGTGGTTACATCATGGAACCCATGACAGACGAACGTTTCTTGATTCAATAGCAAACGTCTGCATACCAACTTGCAAAGGGGCTGACCAGTTTTTGGTTTGGCAACCGTGTTGATGAACTTGACCGAAACAAGAATTATTGACTCTTCAGTAGACTGACTTCCTTGTCTTTGCCCCGGCTTGGCGAAGCTGCAGATTTGGTTGAAGTCCGAGGCTCGTTGGTCTAGGGGCATGATTCTCGCTTAGGGTGCGAGAGGTCCCGGGTTCAAATCCCGGACGAGCCCTGCTCACTGATAATGTAGTTCCAGGTCACTTCGGGTGTCTGTTTGTGTTTATTGTGTCTTCAAAACAATGCACCTTGTTTTGAGAAAGGGAGTCACGTTCACGTTTTTTGCTCTTTGCAAATCACGTGAAAGACTTTTTTCCAGTTCCAAAACGTAGACCTTAGTCAGATGTTGAAGCTACCTGTCGGCCTCGTACGGTGGCTACTAACAAAACACGTCACTGGAGAATGCGGGCATCGATCCCGCTACCTCTCGCATGCTAAGCGAGCGCTCTACCATCTGAGCTAATTCCCCTACGAGGGGCACTGGCTGAGCTATCACCGGTCCGGTCCCGTTTGAAGATCCATCCAAAGTAGAAGTTTGCGTTGAACACTGCTGAACGTTTTAAAAGGAAGCCACAGTGACATCTCAAGTTACCCGGATTTGTGTCGGTGACCTCTTGATCTGAATTCAAATACTCTACCACTGAGCTATACCTCCTCTTCAAGTTTACCAGCAAACAAGGCTCGGGCTACAAGTTTCCTACTGGTGCTAGCTAAAACAGGCAACAGCAGTAACATCTGATTCACAGGGGCACCTGAAAGGGGGCACCCGGATTTGAACCGGGGGCCTCTTGATCTGCAGTCAAATGCTCTACCACTGAGCTATACCCCCATGTCGATACGTTTTCTAACCACAATGGAATACAAATGTTTAATTTTCCAGCACTTAGAAATATGCCTTTAAAAAACAAGCGCAGGTTCATTCATTTCGTAGTGTTTTCTGTGGACTGGTTATATAGTTCACTGGATTCAAAGGTACTGACCAATACACATTGGACTCCACGAGTCACGTCGTATTGTGGACTCCTACAGTCTGCAATCTACTATTTGACAAGCATCTGGACACACAACGAGGTTCCACCGAGATTTGAACTCGGATCGCTGGATTCAAAGCCCAGAGTGCTAACCATTACACCATGGAACCCAAAAATGCAGAAAAAAGCTCGATTCAAATGACACATGTCGGTAAACAAACTTGTGCAGTGAGTGAGCGGTTTGTGGTTACATCATGGAACCCATGACAGACGAACGTTTCTTGATTCAATAGCAAACGTCTGCATACCAACTTGCAAAGGGGCTGACCAGTTTTTGGTTTGGCAACCGTGTTGATGAACTTGACCGAAACAAGAATTATTGACTCTTCAGTAGACTGACTTCCTTCTTTGCCCCGGCTTGGCGAAGCTGCAGATTTGGTTGAAGTCCGAGGCTCGTTGGTCTAGGGGCATGATTCTCGCTTAGGGTGCGAGAGGTCCCGGGTTCAAATCCCGGACGAGCCCTGCTCACTGATAATGTAGTTCCAGGTCACTTCGGGTGCTGTCTGTTTGTGTTTATTGTGTCTTCAAAACAATGCACCTTGTTTTGAGAAAGGGAGTCACGTTCACGTTTTTTGCTCTTTGCAAATCACGTGAAAGACTTTTTTCCAGTTCCAAAACGTAGACCTTAGTCAGATGTTGAAGCTACCTGTCGGCCTCGTACGGTGGCTACTAACAAAACACGTCACTGGAGAATGCGGGCATCGATCCCGCTACCTCTCGCATGCTAAGCGAGCGCTCTACCATCTGAGCTAATTCCCCTACGAGGGGCACTGGCTGAGCTATCACCGGTCCGGTCCCGTTTGAAGATCCATCCAAAGTAGAAGTTTGCGGTTGAACACTGCTGAACGTTTTAAAAGGAAGCCACAGTGACATCTCAAGTTACCCGGATTTGTGTCGGTGACCTCTTGATCTGAATTCAAATACTCTACCACTGAGCTATACCTCCTCTTCAAGAAACAACATAAACAAGCTCGGGCTACAAGTTTCCTACTGGTGCTAGCTAAAACAGGCAACAGCAGTAACATCTGATTCACAGGGGCACCTGAAAGGGGGCACCCGGATTTGAACCGGGGGCCTCTTGATCTGCAGTCAAATGCTCTACCACTGAGCTATACCCCCATGTCGATACGTTTTCTAACCACAATGGAATACAAATGTTTAATTTTCCAGCACTTAGAAATATGCCTTTAAAAAACAAGCGCAGGTTCATTCATTTCGTAGTGTTTTCTGTGGACTGGTTATATAGTTCACTGGATTCAAAGGTACTGACCAATACACATTGGACTCCACGAGTCACGTCGTATTGTGGACTCCTACAGTCTGCAATCTACTATTTGACAAGCATCTGGACACACAACGAGGTTCCACCGAGATTTGAACTCGGATCGCTGGATTCAAAGCCCAGAGTGCTAACCATTACACCATGGAACCCAAAAATGCAGAAAAAAGCTCGATTCAAATGACACATGTCGGTAAACAAACTTGTGCAGTGAGTGAGCGGTTTGTGGTTACATCATGGAACCCATGACAGACGAACGTTTCTTGATTCAATAGCAAACGTCTGCATACCAACTTGCAAAGGGGCTGACCAGTTTTTGGTTTGGCAACCGTGTTGATGAACTTGACCGAAACAAGAATTATTGACTCTTCAGTAGACTGACTTCCTTGTCTTTGCCCCGGCTTGGCGAAGCTGCAGATTTGGTTGAAGTCCGAGGCTCGTTGGTCTAGGGGCATGATTCTCGCTTAGGGTGCGAGAGGTCCCGGGTTCAAATCCCGGACGAGCCCTGCTCACTGATAATGTAGTTCCAGGTCACTTCGGGTTGCTGTTTGTGTTTATTGTGTCTTCAAAACAATGCACCTTGTTTTGAGAAAGGGAGTCACGTTCACGTTTTTTGCTCTTTGCAAATCACGTGAAAGACTTTTTTCCAGTTCCAAAACGTAGACCTTAGTCAGATGTTGAAGCTACCTGTCGGCCTCGTACGGTGGCTACTAACAAAACACGTCACTGGAGAATGCGGGCATCGATCCCGCTACCTCTCGCATGCTAAGCGAGCGCTCTACCATCTGAGCTAATTCCCCTACGAGGGGCACTGGCTGAGCTATCACCGGTCCGGTCCCGTTTGAAGATCCATCCAAAGTAGAAGTTTGCGGTTGAACACTGCTGAACGTTTTAAAAGGAAGCCACAGTGACATCTCAAGTTACCCGGATTTGTGTCGGTGACCTCTTGATCTGAATTCAAATACTCTACCACTGAGCTATACCTCCTCTTCAAGACTCCTTTAAACAACCATGGTAAACAACTGTTTATTCTACCAAAACGCAGAAACAAGGCTCGGGCTACAAGTTGCCTACTGATGCTAGCTTAAACAGGCACAGCAGTAACATCTGATTCACAGGGGCACCTGAAATGGAGCACCCGGATTTGAACCGGGGGCCTCTTGATCTGCAGTCAAATGCTCTACCACTGAGCTATACCCCCATGTCGATACGTTTTCTAACCACAATGGAATACAAATGTTTAATTTTCCAGCACTTAGAAATATGCCTTTAAAAAACAAGCGCAGGTTCATTCATTCGTAGTGTTTCTGTGGGACTGGTTATATAGTTCACTGGATTCAAAGGTACTGACCAATACACATTGGACTCCACGAGTCACGTCGTATTGGTGGACTCCTACAGTCTGCAATCTACTATTTGACAAGCATCTGGACACACAACGAGGTTCCACAGAGATTTGAACTCGGATCGCTGGATTCAAAGCCCAGAGTGCTAACCATTACACCATGGAACCCAAAAATGCAGAAAAAGCTCGATTCAAATGACACATGTCGGTAAACAAACTTGTGCAGTGAGTGAGCGGTTTGTGGTTACATCATGGAACCCATGACAGACGAACGTTTCTTGATTCAATAGCAAACGTCTGCATACCAACTTGCAAAGGGGCTGACCAGTTTTTGGTTTGGCAACCGTGTTGATGAACTTGACCGAAACAAGAATTATTGACTCTTCAGTAGACTGACTTCCTTGTCTTTGCCCCGGCTTGGCGAAGCTGCAGATTTGGTTGAAGTCCGAGGCTCGTTGGTCTAGGGGCATGATTCTCGCTTAGGGTGCGAGAGGTCCCGGTTTCAAATCCCGGACGAGCCCTGCTTACTGATAATGTAGTTCCAGGTCACTTCGGGTGCTGTCTGTTTTGTGTTTATTGTGTCTTCAAAACAATGCACCTTGTTTTGAGAAAGGGAGTCACGTTCACGTTTTTTGCTCTTTGCAATCACGTGACAGACTTTTTTCCAGTTCCAAAACGTAGACCTTAGTCAGATGTTTGAAGCTACCTGTCGGCCTCGTACGGTGGCTACTAACAAAACACGTCACTGGAGAATGCGGGCATCGATCCCGCTACCTCTCGCATGCTAAGCGAGCGCTCTACCATCTGAGCTAATTCCCCTACGAGGGGCACTGGCTGAGCTATCACCGGTCCGGTCCCGTTTGAAGATCCATCAAAGTAGAAGTTTGCGGTTTGAACACTGCTGAACGTTTTAAAAGGAAGCCACAGTGACATCTCAAGAAACCCAGATTTGTGTCGGTGACCTCTTGATCTGAATTCAAATACTCTACCACTGAGCTATACCTCCTCTTCAAGACGCAGAAACAAGGCTCGGGCTACATGTTTCCTACTGGTGCTAGCTAAAACAGGCAACAGCAGTAACATCTGGTTCACAGGGCACCTGAAAGGGGGCACCCGGATTTGAACCGGGGGCCTCTTGATCTGCAGTCAAATGCTCTACCACTGAGCTATACCCCCATGTCGATACGTTTTCTAACCACAATGGAATACAAATGTTTAATGTTCCAGCACTTAGAAATATGCCTTTAAAAAACAAGCGCAGGTTCATTCATTTCGTAGTGTTTTCTGTGGACTGGTTATATAGTTCACTGGATTCAAAGGTACTGACCAATACACATTGGACTCCACGAGTCACGTCGTATTGTGGACTCCTACAGTCTGCAATCTACTATTTGACAAGCATCTGGACACACAACGAGGTTCCACCGAGATTTGAACTCGGATCGCTGGATTCAAAGCCCAGAGTGCTAACCATTACACCATGGAACCCAAAAATGCAGAAAAAAGCTCGATTCAAATGACACATGTCGGTAAACAAACTTGTGCAGTGAGTGAGCGTTTGTGGTTACATCATGGAACCCATGACAGACGAACGTTTCTTGATTCAAAAGCAAACGTCTGCATACCAACTTGCAAAGGGGCTGACCAGTTTTTGGTTTGGCAACCGTGTTGATTGAACTTGACCGAAACAAGAATTATTGACTCTTCAGTAGACTGACTTCCTTGTCTTTGCCCCGGCTTGGCGAAGCTGCAGATTTGGTTGAAGTCCGAGGCTCGTTGGTCTAGGGGCATGATTCTCGCTTAGGGTGCGAGAGGTCCCGGTTTCAAATCCCGGACGAGCCCTGCTTACTGATAATGTAGTTCCAGGTAACTTCAGGTGCTTTGTGTTTATTGTGTCTTCAAAACAATGCACCTTGTTTTGAGAAAGCGAGTCACGTTCACGTTTTTTGCTCTTTGCAAATCACGTGAAAGACTTTTTTCCAGTTCCAAAACGTAGACCTTAGTCAGATGGTGAAGCTACCTGTCGGCCTCGTACGGTGGCTACTAACAAAACACGTCACTGGAGAATGCGGGCATCGATCCCGCTACGTCTCGCATGCTAAGCGAGCGCTCTACCATCTGAGCTAATTCCCCTACGAGGGGCACTGGCTGAGCTATCACCGGTCCCGTCCCGTTTGAAGATCCATCCGAAGTAGAAGTTTGCGGTTGAACACTGCTGAACGTTTAAAAGGAAGCCACAGTGACATCTCAAGTTACCCGGATTTGTGTCGGTGACCTCTTGATCTATATTCAAATACTCTACCACTGAGCTATACCTCCTCTTCAAGACTCCTTTAAACAACCATGGTAAACAACTGTTTATTCTACCAAAACGCAGAAACAAGGCTCGGGCTACAAGTTGCCTACTGATGCTAGCTTAAACAGGCAACAGCAGTAACATCTGATTCACAGGGGCACCTGAAATGGAGCACCCGGATTTGAACCGGGGGCCTCTTGATCTGCAGTCAAATGCTCTACCACTGAGCTATACCCCCATGTCGATACGTTTTCTCACCACAATGAATACAAATGTTTAATGTTCCAGCACTTAGAAATATGCCTTTAAAAAACAAGCGCAGGTTCATTCATTTCGTAGTGTTTTCTGTGGACTGGTTATATAGTTCACTGGATTCAAAGGTACTGACCAATACATATTGGACTCCACAAGTCACGTCGTATTGTGGACTCCTACAGTCTGCAATCTACTATTTGACAAGCATCTGGACACACAACGAGGTTCCACCGAGATTTGAACTCGGATCGCTGGATTCAAAGCCCAGAGTGCTAACCATTACACCATGGAACCCAAAAATGCAGAAAAAAGCTCGATTCAAATGACACATGTCGGTAAACAAACTTGTGCAGTGAGTGAGCGGTTTGTGGTTACATCATGGAACCCATGACAGACGAACGTTTCTTGATTCAAAAGCAAACGTCTGCATACCAACTTGCAAAGGGGCTGACCAGTTTTTGGTTGGCAACCGTGTTGATGAACTTGACCGAAACAAGAATTATTGACTCTTCAGTAGACTGACTTCCCTGTCTTTGCCCCGGCTTGGCGAAGCTGCAGATTTGGTTGAAGTCCGAGGCTCGTTGGTCTAGGGGGCATGATTCTCGCTTAGGGTGCGAGAGGTCCGGGTTCAAATCCCGGACGAGCCCTGCTCACTGATAATGTAGTTCCAGGTCACTTCGGGTGCTGTCTGTTTGTGTTTATTGTGTCTTCAAAACAATGCACCTTGTTTTGAGAAAGGGAGTCACGTTCACGTTTTTTGCTCTTTGCAAATCACGTGAAAGACTTTTTTCCAGTTCCAAAACGTAGACCTTAGTCAGATGGTGAAGCTACCTGTCGGCCTCGTACGGTGGCTACTAACAAAACACGTCACTGAGAATGCGGGCATCGATCCCGCTACCTCTCGCATGCTAAGCGAGCGCTCTACCATCTGAGCTAATTCCCCTACGAGGGGCACTGGCTGAGCTATCACCGGTCCGGTCCCGTTTGAAGATCCATCCAAAGTAGAAGTTTGCGGTTGAACACTGCTGAACGTTTTGAAAGGAAGCCACAGTGACATCTCAAGTTACCCGATTTGTGTCGGTGACCTCTTGATCTGAATTCAAATACTCTACCACTGAGCTATACCTCCTCTTCAAGACTCCTTTAAACAACCATGGTAAACAACTGTTTATTCTACCAAAACGCAGAAACAAGGCTCGGGCTACAAGTTTCCTACTGGTGCTAGCTAAAACAGGCAACAGCAGTAACATCTGATTCACAGGGGCACCTGAAAGGGGCACCCGGATTTGAACCGGGGGCCTCTTGATCTGCAGTCAAATGCTCTACCACTGAGCTATACCCCCATGTCGATACGTTTTCTAACCACAATGGAATACAAATGTTTAATTTTCCAGCACTTAGAAATATGCCTTTATAAAACAAGCGCAGGTTCATTCATTTCGTAGTGTTTTCTGTGGACTGGTTATATAGTTCACTGGATTCAAAGGTACTGACCAATACACATTGGACTCCACGAGTCACGTCGTATTGTGGACTCCTACAGTCTGCAATCTACTAATTGACAAGCATCTGGACACACAACGAGGTTCCACCGAGATTTGAACTCGGATCGCTGGATTCAAAGCCCAGAGTGCTAACCATTACACCATGGAACCCAAAAATGCAGAAAAAAGCTCGATTCAAATGACACATGTCGGTAAACAAACTTGTGCAGTGAGTGAGCGGTTTGTGGTTACATCATGGAACCCATGACAGACGAACGTTTCTTGATTCAATAGCAAACGTCTGCATACCAACTTGCAAAGGGGCTGACCAGTTTTTGGTTTGGCAACCGTGTGATGAACTTGACCGAAACAAGAATTATTGACTCTTCAGTAGACTGACTTCCTTGTCTTTGCCCCGGCTTGGCGAAGCTGCAGATTTGGTTGAAGTCCGAGGCTCGTTGGTCTAGGGGCATGATTCTCGCTTAGGGTGCGAGAGGTCCCGGGTTCAAATCCCGGACGATCCCTGCTCACTGATAATGTAGTTCCAGGTCACTTCGGGTGCTGTCTGTTTGTGTTTATTGTGTCTTCAAAACAATGCACCTTGTTTTGAGAAAGGAAGTCACGTTCACGTTTTTTTGCTCTTTGCAAATCACGTGAAAGACTTTTTTCCAGTTCCAAAACGTAGACCTTAGTCAGATGTTGAAGCTACCTGTCGCCTCGTACGGTGTCTACTAACAAAACACGTCACTGGAGAATGCGGGCATCGATCCCGCTACCTCTCGCATGCTAAGCGAGCGCTCTACCATCTGAGCTAATTCCCTACGAGGGGCACTGGCTGAGCTATCACCGGTCCGGTCCCGTTTGAAGATCCATCCAAAGTAGAAGTTTGCGGTTGAACACTGCTGAACGTTTTAAAAGGAAGCCACAGTGACATCTCAAGTTACCCGGATTTGTGTCGGTGACCTCTTGATCTGAATTCAAATACTCTACCACTGAGCTATACCTCCTCTTCAAGACGCAGAAACAAGGCTCGGGCTACATGTTTCCTACTGGTGCTAGCTAAAACAGGCAACAGCAGTAACATCTGGTTCACAGGGGCACCTGAAAGGGGGCACCCGGATTTGAACCGGGGGCCTCTTGATCTGCAGTCAAATGCTCTACCACTGAGCTATACCCCCATGTCGATACGTTTTCTAACCACAATGGAATACAAATGTTTAATGTTCCAGCACTTAGAAATATGCCTTTAAAAAACAAGCGCAGGTTCATTCATTTCGTAGTGTTTTCTGTGGACTGGTTATATAGTTCACTGGATTCAAAGGTACTGACCAATACACATTGGACTCCACGAGTCACGTCGTATTGTGGACTCCTACAGTCTGCAATCTACTATTTGACAAGCATCTGGACACACAACGAGGTTCCACCGAGATTTGAACTCGGATCGCTGGATTCAAAGCCCAGAGTGCTAACCATTACACCATGGAACCCAAAAATGCAGAAAAAAGCTCGATTCAAATGACACATGTCGGTAAACAAACTTGTGCAGTGAGTGAGCGGTTTGTGGTTACATCATGGAACCCATGACAGACGAACGTTTCTTGATTCAAAAGCAAACGTCTGCATACCAACTTGCAAAGGGGCTGACCAGTTTTTGGTTTGGCAACCATGTTGATGAACTTGACCGAAACAAGAATTATTGACTCTTCAGTAGACTGACTTCCTTGTCTTTGCCCCGGCTTGGCGAAGCTGCAGATTTGGTTGAAGTCCGAGGCTCGTTGGTCTAGGGGCATGATTCTCGCTTAGGGTGCGAGAGGTCCCGGTTTCAAATCCCGGACGAGCCCTGCTTACTGATAATGTAGTTCCAGGTAACTTCAGGTGCATTGTGTCTTCAAAACAATGCACCTTGTTTTGAGAAAGCGAGTCACGTTCACGTTTTTTGCTCTTTGCAAATCACGTGAAAGACTTTTTTCCAGTTCCAAAACGTAGACCTTAGTCAGATGGTGAAGCTACCTGTCGGCCTCGTACGGTGGCTACTAACAAAACACGTCACTGGAGAATGCGGGCATCGATCCCGCTACCTCTAGCATGCTAAGCGAGCGCTCTACCATCTGAGCTAATTCCCCTACGAGGGGCACTGGCTGAGCTATCACCGGTCCGGTCCCGTTTGAAGATCCATCCAAAGTAGAAGTTTGCGGTTGAACACTGCTGAACGTTTTGAAAGGAAGCCACAGTGACATCTCAAGTTACCCGGATTTGTGTCGGTGACCTCTTGATCTGAATTCAAATACTCTACCACTGAGCTATACCTCCTCTTCAAGACTCCTTTAAACAACCATGGTAAACAACTGTTTATTCTACCAAAACTTTGAAACAAGGCTCGGGCTACAAGTTTCCTACTGGTGCTAGCTAAAACAGGCAACAGCAGTAACATCTGATTCACAGGGGCACCTGAAAGGGGGCACCCGGATTTGAACCGGGGGCCTCTTGATCTGCAGTCAAATGCTCTACCACTGAGCTATACCCCCATGTCGATACGTTTTCTAACCACAATGGAATACAAATGTTTAATGTTCCAGCACTTAGAAATATGCCTTTAAAAAACAAGCGCAGGTTCATTCATTTCGTAGTGTTTTCTGTGGACTGGTTATATAGTTCACTGGATTCAAAGGTACTGACCAATACACATTGGACTCCACGAGTCACGTCGTATTGTGGACTCCTACAGTCTGCAATCTACTATTTGACAAGCATCTGGACACACAACGAGGTTCCACCGAGATTTGAACTCGGATCGCTGGATTCAAAGCCCAGAGTGCTAACCATTACACCATGGAACCCAAAAATGCAGAAAAAAGCTTGATTCAAATGACACATGTCGGTAAACAAACTTGTGCAGTGAGTGAGCGGTTTGTGGTTACATCATGGAACCCATGACAGACGAACGTTTCTTGATTCAATAGCAAACGTCTGCATACCAACTTGCAAAGGGGCTGACCAGTTTTTGGTTTGGCAACCGTGTTGATGAACTTGACCGAAACAAGAATTATTGACTCTTCAGTAGACTGACTTCCTTGTCTTTGCCCCGGCTTGGCGAAGCTGCA
>NC_079562.1:16477293-16492293 GCF_015846415.1 Triplophysa dalaica | reverse complement strand
CATGTCGGTAAACAAACTTGTGCAGTGAGTGAGCGGTTTGTGGTTACATCATGGAACCCATGACAGACGAACGTTTCTTGATTCAATAGCAAACGTCTGCATACCAACTTGCAAAGGGGCTGACCAGTTTTTGGTTTGGCAACCGTGTTGATGAACTTGACCGAAACAAGAATTATTGACTCTTCAGTAGACTGACTTCCTTGTCTTTGCCCCGGCTTGGCGAAGCTGCAGATTTGGTTGAAGTCCGAGGCTCGTTGGTCTAGGGGCATGATTCTCGCTTAGGGTGCGAGAGGTCCCGGGTTCAAATCCCGGACGAGCCCTGCTCACTGATAATGTAGTTCCAGGTCACTTCGGATGCTGTCTGTTTGTGTTTATTGTGTCTTCAAAATAATGCACCTTGTTTTGAGAAAGGGAGTCACGTTCACGTTTTTTGCTCTTTGCAAATCACGTGAAAGACTTTTTTCCAGTTCCAAAACGTAGACCTTAGTCAGATGTTGAAGCTACCTGTCGGCCTCGTACGGTGGCTACTAACAAAACACGTCACTGGAGAATGCGGGCATCGATCCCGCTACCTCTCGCATGCTAAGCGAGCGCTCTACCATCTGAGCTAATTCCCCTACGAGGGGCACTGGCTGAGCTATCACCGGTCCGGTCCCGTTTGAAGATCCATCCAAAGTAGAAGTTTGCGGTTGAACACTGCTGAACGTTTTGAAAGGAAGCCACAGTGACATCTCAAGTTACCCGGATTTGTGTCGGTGACCTCTTGATCTGAATTCAAATACTCTACCACTGAGCTATACCTCCTCTTCAAGACTCCTTTAAACAACCATGGTAAACAACTGTTTATTCTACCAAAACGCAGAAACAAGGCTCGAGCTACAAGTTTCCTACTGGTGCTAGCTAAAACAGGCAACAGCAGTAACATCTGATTCACAGGGGCACCTGAAAGGGGGCACCCGGATTTGAACCGGGGGCCTCTTGATCTGCAGTCAAATGCTCTACCACTGAGCTATACCCCCATGTCGATACGTTTTCTAACCACAATGGAATACAAATGTTTAATTTTCCAGCACTTAGAAATATGCCTTTATAAAACAAGCGCAGGTTCATTCATTTCGTAGTGTTTTCTGTGGACTGGTTATATAGTTCACTGGATTCAAAGGTACTGACCAATACACATTGGACTCCACGAGTCACGTCGTATTGTGGACTCCTACAGTCTGCAATCTACTAATTGACAAGCATCTGGACACACAACGAGGTTCCACCGAGATTTGAACTCGGATCGCTGGATTCAAAGCCCAGAGTGCTAACCATTACACCATGGAACCCAAAAATGCAGAAAAAAGCTTGATTCAAATGACACATGTCGGTAAACAAACTTGTGCAGTGAGTGAGCGGTTTGTGGTTACATCATGGAACCCATGACAGACGAACGTTTCTTGATTCAATAGCAAACGTCTGCATACCAACTTGCAAAGGGGCTGACCAGTTTTTGGTTTGGCAACCGTGTTGATGAACTTGACCGAAACAAGAATTATTGACTCTTCAGTAGATTGACTTCCTTGTCTTTGCCCCGGCTTGACGAAGCTGCAGATTTGGTTGAAGTCCGAGGCTCGTTGGTCTAGGGGCATGATTCTCGCTTAGGGTGCGAGAGGTCCCGGGTTCAAATCCCGGACGAGCCCTGCTCACTGATAATGTAGTTCCAGGTCACTTCGGGTGCTGTCTGTTTGTGTTTATTGTGTCTTCAAAATAATGCACCTTGTTTTGAGAAAGGGAGTCACGTTCACGTTTTTTGCTCTTTGCAAATCACGTGAAAGACTTTTTTCCAGTTCCAAAACGTAGACCTTAGTCAGATGTTGAAGCTACCTGTCGGCCTCGTACGGTGGCTACTAACAAAACACGTCTCTGGAGAATGCGGGCATCGATCCCGCTACCTCTCGCATGCTAAGCGAGCGCTCTACCATCTGAGCTAATTCCCCTACGAGGGGCACTGGCTGAGCTACCACCGGTGCGTTCCCGTTTGAAGATCCATCCAAAGTACAAGTTTGCGGTTGAACACTGCTGAACGTTTTAAAAGGAAGCCACAGTGACATCTCAAGTTACCCGGATTTGTGTCGGTGACCTCTTGATCTGATTTCAAATACTCTACCACTGAGCTACACCTCCTCTTCAAGACTCCTTTAAACAACCATGGTAAACAACTGTTTATTCTACCAAAACGCAGAAACAAGGCTCGGGCTACAAGTTTCCTACTGGTGCTAGCTAAAACAGGCAACAGCAGTAACATCTGATTCACAGGGGCACCTGAAAGGGGGCACCCGGATTTGAACTGGGGGCCTCTTGATCTGCAGTCAAATGCTCTACCACTGAGCTATACCCCCATGTCGATACGTTTTCTAACCACAATGGAATACAAATGTTTAATTTTCCAGCACTTAGAAATATGCCTTTAAAAAACAAGCGCAGGTTCATTCATTTCGTAGTGTTTTCTGTGGACTGGTTATATAGTTCACTGGATTCAAAGGTACTGACCAATACACATTGGACTCCACGAGTCACGTCGTATTGTGGACTCCTACAGTCTGCAATCTACTATTTGACAAGCATCTGGACACACAACGAGGTTCCACCGAGATTTGAACTCGGATCGCTGGATTCAAAGCCCAGAGTGCTAACCATTACACCATGGAACCCAAAAATGCAGAAAAAAGCTTGATTCAAATGACACATGTCGGTAAACAAACTTGTGCAGTGAGTGAGCGGTTTGTGGTTACATCATGGAACCCATGACAGACGAACGTTTCTTGATTCAATAGCAAACGTCTGCATACCAACTTGCAAAGGGGCTGACCAGTTTTTGGTTTGGCAACCGTGTTGATGAACTTGACCGAAACAAGAATTATTGACTCTTCAGTAGACTGACTTCCTTGTCTTTGCCTCGGCTTGGCGAAGCTGCAGATTTGGTTGAAGTCCGAGGCTCGTTGGTCTAGGGGCATGATTCTCGCTTAGGGTGCGAGAGGTCCCGGGTTCAAATCCCGGACGAGCCCTGCTCACTGATAATGTAGTTCCAGGTCACTTCGGGTGCTGTCTGTTTGTGTTTATTGTGTCTTCAAAACAATGCACCTTGTTTTGAGAAAGGGAGTCACGTTCACGTTTTTTGCTCTTTGCAAATCACGTGAAAGACTTTTTTCCAGTTCCAAAACGTAGACCTTAGTCAGATGTTGAAGCTAGCTGTCGGCCTCGTACGGTGGCTACTAACAAAACACGTCACTGGAGAATGCGGGCATCGATCCCGCTACCTCTGGCATGCTAAGCGAGCGCTCTACCATCTGAGCTAATTCCCCTACGAGGGGCACTGGCTGAGCTATCACCGGTCCGGTCCCGTTTGAAGATCCATCCAAAGTAGAAGTTTGCGGTTGAACACTGCTGAACGTTTTGAAAGGAAGCCACAGTGACATCTCAAGTTACCCGGATTTGTGTCGGTGACCTCTTGATCTGAATTCAAATACTCTACCACTGAGCTATACCTCCTCTTCAAGACTCCTTTAAACAACCATGGTAAACAACTGTTTATTCTACCAAAACGCAGAAACAAGGCTCGAGCTACAAGTTTCCTACTGGTGCTAGCTAAAACAGGCAACAGCAGTAACATCTGATTCACAGGGGCACCTGAAAGGGGGCACCCGGATTTGAACTGGGGGCCTCTTGATCTGCAGTCAAATGCTCTACCACTGAGCTATACCCCCATGTCGATACGTTTTCTAACCACAATGGAATACAAATGTTACACCATGGAACCCAAAAATGCAGAAAAAAGCTCGATTCAAATGACACATGTCGGTAAACAAACTTGTGCAGTGAGTGAGCGGTTTGTGGTTACATCATGGAACCCATGACAGACGAACGTTTCTTGATTCAATAGCAAACGTCTGCATACCAACTTGCAAAGGGGCTGACCAGTTTTTGGTTTGGCAACCGTGTTGATGAACTTGACCGAAACAAGAATTATTGACTCTTCAGTAGACTGACTTCCTTGTCTTTGCCCCGGCTTGGCGAAGCTGCAGATTTGGTTGAAGTCCGAGGCTCGTTGGTCTAGGGGCATGATTCTCGCTTAGGGTGCGAGAGGTCCCGGGTTCAAATCACGGACGAGCCCTGCTCACTGATAATGTAGTTCCAGGTCACTTCGGGTGCTGTCTGTTTGTGTTTATTGTGTCTTCAAAACAATGCACCGTTTTAAAAGGAAGCCACAGTGACATCTCAAGTTACCCGGATTTGTGTCGGTGACCTCTTGATCTGAATTCAAATACTCTACCACTGAGCTATACCTCCTCTTCAAGACTCCTTTAAACAACCATGGTAAACAACTGTTTATTCTACCAAAACGCAGAAACAAGGCTCGGGCTACAAGTTTCCTACTGGTGCTAGCTAAAACAGGCAACAGCAGTAACATCTGATTCACAGGGGCACCTGAAAGGGGGCACCCGGATTTGAACCGGGGGCCTCTTGATCTGCAGTCAAATGCTCTACCACTGAGCTATACCCCCATGTCGATACGTTTTCTAACCACAATGGAATACAAATGTTTAATTTTCCAGCACTTAGAAATATGCCTTTAAAAAACAAGCGCAGGTTCATTCATTTCGTAGTGTTTTCTGTGGACTGGTTATATAGTTCACTGGATTCAAAGGTACTGACCAATACACATTGGACTCCACGAGTCACGTCGTATTGTGGACTCCTACAGTCTGCAATCTACTATTTGACAAGCATCTGGACACACAACGAGGTTCCACCGAGATTTGAACTCGGATCGCTGGATTCAAAGCCCAGAGTGCTAACCATTACACCATGGAACCCAAAAATGCAGAAAAAAGCTCGATTCAAATGACAAATGTCGGTAAACAAACTTGTGCAGTGAGTGAGCGGTTTGTGGTTACATCATGGAACCCATGACAGACGAACGTTTCTTGATTCAATAGCAAACGTCTGCATACCAACTTGCAAAGGGGCTGACCAGTTTTTGGTTTGGCAACCGTGTTGATGAACTTGACCGAAACAAGAATTATTGACTCTTCAGTAGACTGACTTCCTAGTCTTTGCCCCGGCTTGGCGAAGCTGCAGATTTGGTTGAAGTCCGAGGCTCGTTGGTCTAGGGGCATGATTCTCGCTTAGGGTGCGAGAGGTCCCGGGTTCAAATCCCGGACGAGCCCTGCTCACTGATAATGTAGTTCCAGGTCACTTCGGGTGCTGTGTTTATTGTGTCTTCAAAACAATGCACCTTGTTTTGAGAAAGGGAGTCACGTTCACGTTTTTTGCTCTTTGCAAATCACGTGAAAGACTTTTTTCCAGTTCCAAAACGTAGACCTTAGTCAGATGTTGAAGCTACCTGTCGGCCTCGTACGGTGGCTACTAACAAAACACGTCACTGGAGAATGCGGGCATCGATCCCGCTACCTCTCGCATGCTAAGCGAGCGCTCTACCATCTGAGCTAATTCCCCTACGAGGGGCACTGGCTGAGCTATCACCGGTCCGGTCCCGTTTGAAGATCCATCCAAAGTAGAAGTTTGCGGTTGAACACTGCTGAACGTTTTAAAAGGAAGCCACAGTGACATCTCAAGTTACCCGGATTTGTGTCGGTGACCTCTTGATCTGAATTCAAATACTCTACCACTGAGCTATACCTCCTCTTCAAGACTCCTTTAAACAACCATGGTAAACAACTGTTTATTCTACCAAAACGCAGAAACAAGGCTCGAGCTACAAGTTTCCTACTGGTGCTAGCTAAAACAGGCAACAGCAGTAACATCTGATTCACAGGGGCACCTGAAAGGGGGCACCCGGATTTGAACCGGGGGCCTCTTGATCTGCAGTCAAATGCTCTACCACTGAGCTATACCCCCATGTCGATACGTTTTCTAACCACAATGGAATACAAATGTTTAATTTTCCAGCACTTAGAAATATGCCTTTAAAAAACAAGCGCAGGTTCATTCATTTCGTAGTGTTTTCTGTGGACTGGTTATATAGTTAACTGGATTCAAAGGTACTGACCAATACACATTGGACTCCACGAGTCACGTCGTATTGTGGACTCCTACAGTCTGCAATCTACTATTTGACAAGCATCTGGACACACAACGAGGTTCCACCGAGATTTGAACTCGGATCGCTGGATTCAAAGCCCAGAGTGCTAACCATTACACCATGGAACCCAAAAATGCAGAAAAAAGCTCGATTCAAATGACACATGTCGGTAAACAAACTTGTGCAGTGAGTGAGCGGTTTGTGGTTACATCATGGAACCCATGACAGACGAACGTTTCTTGATTCAATAGCAAACGTCTGCATACCAACTTGCAAAGGGGCTGACCAGTTTTTGGTTTGGCAACCGTGTTGATGAACTTGACCGAAACAAGAATTATTGACTCTTCAGTAGACTGACTTCCTTGTCTTTGCCCCGGCTTGGCGAAGCTGCAGATTTGGTTGAAGTCCGAGCCTCGTTGGTCTAGGGGCATGATTCTCGCTTAGGGTGCGAGAGGTCCCGGGTTCAAATCCCGGACGAGCCCTGCTCACTGATAATGTAGTTCCAGGTCACTTCGGGTGCTGTCTGTTTGTGTTTATTGTGTCTTCAAAACAATGCACCTTGTTTTGAGAAAGGGAGTCACGTTCACGTTTTTTGCTCTTTGCAAATCACGTGAAAGACTTTTTTCCAGTTCCAAAACGTAGACCTTAGTCAGATGTTGAAGCTACCTGTCGGCCTCGTACGGTGGCTACTAACAAAACACGTCACTGGAGAATGCGGGCATCGATCCCGCTACCTCTCGCATGCTAAGCGAGCGCTCTACCATCTGAGCTAATTCCCCTACGAGGGGCACTGGCTGAGCTATCACCGGTCCGGTCCCGTTTGAAGATCCATCCAAAGTAGAAGTTTGCGGTTGAACACTGCTGAACGTTTTAAAAGGAAGCCACAGTGACATCTCAAGTTACCCGGATTTGTGTCGGTGACCTCTTGATCTGAATTCAAATACTCTACCACTGAGCTATACCTCCTCTTCAAGACGCAGAAACAAGGCTCGGGCTACATGTTTCCTACTGGTGCTAGCTAAAACAGGCAACAGCAGTAACATCTGGTTCACAGGGGCACCTGAAAGGGGGCACCCGGATTTGAACCGGGGGCCTCTTGATCTGCAGTCAAATGCTCTACCACTGAGCTATACCCCCATGTCGATACGTTTTCTAACCACAATGGAATACAAATGTTTAATGTTCCAGCACTTAGAAAAATGCCTTTAAAAAACAAGCGCAGGTTCATTCATTTCGTAGTGTTTTCTGTGGACTGGTTATATAGTTCACTGGATTCAAAGGTACTGACCAATACACATTGGACTCCACGAGTCACGTCGTATTGTGGACTCCTACAGTCTGCAATCTACTATTTGACAAGCATCTGGACACACAACGAGGTTCCACCGAGATTTGAACTCGGATCGCTGGATTCAAAGCCCAGAGTGCTAACCATTACACCATGGAACCCAAAAATGCAGAAAAAAGCTCGATTCAAATGACACATGTCGGTAAACAAACTTGTGCAGTGAGTGAGCGGTTTGTGGTTACATCATGGAACCCATGACAGACGAACGTTTCTTGATTCAATAGCAAACGTCTGCATACCAACTTGCAAAGGGGCTGACCAGTTTTTGGTTTGGCAACCGTGTTGATGAACTTGACCGAAACAAGAATTATTGACTCTTCAGTAGACTGACTTCCTTGTCTTTGCCCCGGCTTGGCGAAGCTGCAGATTTGGTTGAAGTCCGAGGCTCGTTGGTCTAGGGGCATGATTCTCGCTTAGGGTGCGAGAGGTCCCGGGTTCAAATCCCGGACGAGCCCTGCTCACTGATAATGTAGTTCCAGGTCACTTCGGGTGCGGTCTGTTTGTGTTTATTGTGTCTTCAAAACAATGCACCTTGTTTTGAGAAAGGGAGTCACGTTCACGTTTTTTGCTCTTTGCAAATCACGTGAAAGACTTTTTTCCAGTTCCAAAACGTAGACCTTAGTCAGATGGTGAAGCTACCTGTCGGCCTCGTACGGTGGCTACTAACAAAACACGTCACTGGAGAATGCGGGCATCGATCCCGCTACCTCTCGCATGCTAAGCGAGCGCTCTACCATCTGAGCTAATTCCCCTACGAGGGGCACTGGCTGAGCTATCACCGGTCCGGTCCCGTTTGAAGATCCATCCAAAGTAGAAGTTTGCGGTTGAACACTGCTGAACGTTTTGAAAGGAAGCCACAGTGACATCTCAAGTTACCCGGATTTGTGTCGGTGACTTCTTGATCTGAATTCAAATACTCTACCACTGAGCTATACCTCCTCTTCAAGACTCCTTTAAACAACCATGGTAAACAACTGTTTATTCTACCAAAACTTTGAAACAAGGCTCGGGCTACAAGTTTCCTACTGGTGCTAGCTAAAACAGGCAACAGCAGTAACATCTGATTCACAGGGGCACCTGAAAGGGGGCACCCGGATTTGAACCGGGGGCCTCTTGATCTGCAGTCAAATGCTCTACCACTGAGCTATACCCCCATGTCGATACGTTTTCTAACCACAATGGAATACAAATGTTTAATGTTCCAGCACTTAGAAATATGCCTTTAAAAAACAAGCGCAGGTTCATTCATTTCGTAGTGTTTTCTGTGGACTGGTTATATAGTTCACTGGATTCAAAGGTACTGACCAATACACATTGGACTCCACGAGTCACGTCGTATTGTGGACTCCTACAGTCTGCAATCTACTATTTGACAAGCATCTGGACACACAACGAGGTTCCACCGAGATTTGAACTCGGATCGCTGGATTCAAAGCCCAGAGTGCTAACCATTACACCATGGAACCCAAAAATGCAGAAAAAAGCTCGATTCAAATCACACATGTCGGTAAACAAACTTGTGCAGTGAGTGAGCGGTTTGTGGTTACATCATGGAACCCATGACAGACGAACGTTTCTTGATTCAATAGCAAACGTCTGCATACCAACTTGCAAAGGGGCTGACCAGTTTTTGGTTTGGCAACCGTGTTGATGAACTTGACCGAAACAAGAATTATTGACTCTTCAGTAGACTGACTTCCTTGTCTTTGCCCCGGCTTGGCGAAGCTGCAGATTTGGTTGAAGTCCGAGGCTCGTTGGTCTAGGGGCATGATTCTCGCTTAGGGTGCGAGAGGTCCCGGGTTCAAATCCCGGACGAGCCCTGCTCACTGATAATGTAGTTCCAGGTCACTTCGGGTGCTGTCTGTTTGTGTTTATTGTGTCTTCAAAATAATGCACCTTGTTTTGAGAAAGGGAGTCACGTTCACGTTTTTTGCTCTTTGCAAATCACGTGAAAGACTTTTTTCCAGTTCCAAAACGTAGACCTTAGTCAGATGTTGAAGCTACCTGTCGGCCTCGTATGGTGGCTACTAACAAAACACGTCTCTGGAGAATGCGGGCATCGATCCCGCTACCTCTCGCATGCTAAGCGAGCGCTCTACCATCTGAGCTAATTCCCCTACGAGGGGCACTGGCTGAGCTACCACCGGTGCGTTCCAGTTTGAAGATCCATCCAAAGTACAAGTTTGCGGTTGAACACTGCTGAACGTTTTAAAAGGAAGCCACAGTGACATCTCAAGTTACCCGGATTTGTGTCGGTGACCTCTTGATCTGATTTCAAATACTCTACCACTGAGCTACACCTCCTCTTCAAGACTCCTTTAAACAACCATGGTAAACAACTGTTTATTCTACCAAAACGCAGAAACAAGGCTCGGGCTACAAGTTTCCTACTGGTGCTAGCTAAAACAGGCAACAGCAGTAACATCTGATTCACAGGGGCACCTGAAAGCGGGCACCCGGATTTGAACCGGGGGCCTCTTGATCTGCAGTCAAATGCTCTACCACTGAGCTATACCCCCATGTCGATACGTTTTCTAACCACAATGGAATACAAATGTTACACCATGGAACCCAAAAATGCAGAAAAAAGCTCGATTCAAATGACACATGTCGGTAAACAAACTTGTGCAGTGAGTGAGCGGTTTGTGGTTACATCATGGAACCCATGACAGACGAACGTTTCTTGATTCAATAGCAAACGTCTGCATACCAACTTGCAAAGGGGCTGACCAGTTTTTGGTTTGGCAACCGTGTTGATGAACTTGACCGAAACAAGAATTATTGACTCTTCAGTAGACTGACTTCCTTGTCTTTGCCCCGGCTTGGCGAAGCTGCAGATTTGGTTGAAGTCCGAGGCTCGTTGGTCTAGGGGCATGATTCTCGCTTAGGGTGCGAGAGGTCCCGGGTTCAAATCACGGACGAGCCCTGCTCACTGATAATGTAGTTCCAGGTCACTTCGGGTGCTGTCTGTTTGTGTTTATTGTGTCTTCAAAACAATGCACCGTTTTAAAAGGAAGCCACAGTGACATCTCAAGTTACCCGGATTTGTGTCGGTGACCTCTTGATCTGAATTCAAATACTCTACCACTGAGCTATACCTCCTCTTCAAGACTCCTTTAAACAACCATGGTAAACAACTGTTTATTCTACCAAAACGCAGAAACAAGGCTCGGGCTACAAGTTTCCTACTGGTGCTATCTAAAACAGGCAACAGCAGTAACATCTGATTCACAGGGGCACCTGAAAGGGGGCACCCGGATTTGAACCGGGGGCCTCTTGATCTGCAGTCAAATGCTCTACCACTGAGCTATACCCCCATGTCGATACGTTTTCTAACCACAATGGAATACAAATGTTTAATTTTCCAGCACTTAGAAATATGCCTTTAAAAAACAAGCGCAGGTTCATTCATTTCGTAGTGTTTTCTGTGGACTGGTTATATAGTTCACTGGATTCAAAGGTACTGACCAATACACATTGGACTCCACGAGTCACGTCGTATTGTGGACTCCTACAGTCTGCAATCTACTATTTGACAAGCATCTGGACACACAACGAGGTTCCACCGAGATTTGAACTCGGATCGCTGGATTCAAAGCCCAGAGTGCTAACCATTACACCATGGAACCCAAAAATGCAGAAAAAAGCTCGATTCAAATGACACATGTCGGTAAACAAACTTGTGCAGTGAGTGAGCGGTTTGTGGTTACATCATGGAACCCATGACAGACGAACGTTTCTTGATTCAATAGCAAACGTCTGCATACCAACTTGCAAAGGGGCTGACCAGTTTTTGGTTTGGCAACCGTGTTGATGAACTTGACCGAAACAAGAATTATTGACTCTTCAGTAGACTGACTTCCTTGTCTTTGCCCCGGCTTGGCGAAGCTGCAGATTTGGTTGAAGTCCGAGGCTCGTTGGTCTAGGGGCATGATTCTCGCTTAGGGTGCGAGAGGTCCCGGGTTCAAATCCCGGACGAGCCCTGCTCACTGATAATGTAGTTCCAGGTCACTTCGGGTGCTGTGTTTATTGTGTCTTCAAAACAATGCACCTTGTTTTGAGAAAGGGAGTCACGTTCACGTTTTTTGCTCTTTGCAAATCACGTGAAAGACTTTTTTCCAGTTCCAAAACGTAGACCTTAGTCAGATGTTGAAGCTACCTGTCGGCCTCGTACGGTGGCTACTAACAAAACACGTCACTGGAGAATGCGGGCATCGATCCCGCTACCTCTCGCATGCTAAGCGAGCGCTCTACCATCTGAGCTAATTCCCCTACGAGGGGCACTGGCTGAGCTATCACCGGTCCGGTCCCGTTTGAAGATCCATCCAAAGTAGAAGTTTGCGGTTGAACACTGCTGAACGTTTTAAAAGGAAGCCACAGTGACATCTCAAGTTACCCGGATTTGTGTCGGTGACCTCTTGATCTGAATTCAAATACTCTACCACTGAGCTATACCTCCTCTTCAAGACTCCTTTAAACAACCATGGTAAACAACTGTTTATTCTACCAAAACGCAGAAACAAGGCTCGAGCTACAAGTTTCCTACTGGTGCTAGCTAAAACAGGCAACAGCAGTAACATCTGATTCACAGGGGCACCTGAAAGGGGGCACCCGGATTTGAACCGGGGGCCTCTTGATCTGCAGTCAAATGCTCTACCACTGAGCTATACACCCATGTCGATACGTTTTCTAACCACAATGGAATACAAATGTTTAATTTTCCAGCACTTAGAAATATGCCTTTAAAAAACAAGCGCAGGTTCATTCATTTCGTAGTGTTTTCTGTGGACTGGTTATATAGTTAACTGGATTCAAAGGTACTGACCAATACACATTGGACTCCACGAGTCACGTCGTATTGTGGACTCCTACAGTCTGCAATCTACTATTTGACAAGCATCTGGACACACAACGAGGTTCCACCGAGATTTGAACTCGGATCGCTGGATTCAAAGCCCAGAGTGCTAACCATTACACCATGGAACCCAAAAATGCAGAAAAAAGCTCGATTCAAATGACACATGTCGGTAAACAAACTTGTGCAGTGAGTGAGCGGTTTGTGGTTACATCATGGAACCCATGACAGACGAACGTTTCTTGATTCAATAGCAAACGTCTGCATACCAACTTGCAAAGGGGCTGACCAGTTTTTGGTTTGGCAACCGTGTTGATGAACTTGACCGAAACAAGAATTATTGACTCTTCAGTAGACTGACTTCCTTGTCTTTGCCCCGGCTTGGCGAAGCTGCAGATTTGGTTGAAGTCCGAGCCTCGTTGGTCTAGGGGCATGATTCTCGCTTAGGGTGCGAGAGGTCCCGGGTTCAAATCCCGGACGAGCCCTGCTCACTGATAATGTAGTTCCAGGTCACTTCGGGTGCTGTCTGTTTGTGTTTATTGTGTCTTCAAAACAATGCACCTTGTTTTGAGAAAGGGAGTCACGTTCACGTTTTTTGCTCTTTGCAAATCACGTGAAAGACTTTTTTCCAGTTCCAAAACGTAGACCTTAGTCAGATGTTGAAGCTACCTGTCGGCCTCGTACGGTGGCTACTAACAAAACACGTCACTGGAGAATGCGGGCATCGATCCCGCTACCTCTCGCATGCTAAGCGAGCGCTCTACCATCTGAGCTAATTCCCCTACGAGGGGCACTGGCTGAGCTATCACCGGTCCGGTCCCGTTTGAAGATCCATCCAAAGTAGAAGTTTGCGGTTGAACACTGCTGAACGTTTTAAAAGGAAGCCACAGTGACATCTCAAGTTACCCGGATTTGTGTCGGTGACCTCTTGATCTGAATTCAAATACTCTACCACTGAGCTATACCTCCTCTTCAAGACGCAGAAACAAGGCTCGGGCTACATGTTTCCTACTGGTGCTAGCTAAAACAGGCAACAGCAGTAACATCTGGTTCACAGGGGCACCTGAAAGGGGGCACCCGGATTTGAACCGGGGGCCTCTTGATCTGCAGTCAAATGCTCTACCACTGAGCTATACCCCCATGTCGATACGTTTTCTAACCACAATGGAATACAAATGTTTAATGTTCCAGCACTTAGAAAAATGCCTTTAAAAAACAAGCGCAGGTTCATTCATTTCGTAGTGTTTTCTGTGGACTGGTTATATAGTTCACTGGATTCAAAGGTACTGACCAATACACATTGGACTCCACGAGTCACGTCGTATTGTGGACTCCTACAGTCTGCAATCTACTATTTGACAAGCATCTGGACACACAACGAGGTTCCACCGAGATTTGAACTCGGATCGCTGGATTCAAAGCCCAGAGTGCTAACCATTACACCATGGATCCCAAAAATGCAGAAAAAAGCTCGATTCAAATGACACATGTCGGTAAACAAACTTGTGCAGTGAGTGAGCGGTTTGTGGTTACATCATGGAACCCATGACAGACGAACGTTTCTTGATTCAATAGCAAACGTCTGCATACCAACTTGCAAAGGGGCTGACCAGTTTTTGGTTTGGCAACCGTGTTGATGAACTTGACCGAAACAAGAATTATTGACTCTTCAGTAGACTGACTTCCTTGTCTTTGCCCCGGCTTGGCGAAGCTGCAGATTTGGTTGAAGTCCGAGGCTCGTTGGTCTAGGGGCATGATTCTCGCTTAGGGTGCGAGAGGTCCCGGGTTCAAATCCCGGACGAGCCCTGCTCACTGATAATGTAGTTCCAGGTCACTTCGGGTGCGGTCTGTTTGTGTTTATTGTGTCTTCAAAACAATGCACCTTGTTTTGAGAAAGGGAGTCACGTTCACGTTTTTTGCTCTTTGCAAATCACGTGAAAGACTTTTTTCCAGTTCCAAAACGTAGACCTTAGTCAGATGGTGAAGCTACCTGTCGGCCTCGTACGGTGGCTACTAACAAAACACGTCACTGGAGAATGCGGGCATCGATCCCGCTACCTCTCGCATGCTAAGCGAGCGCTCTACCATCTGAGCTAATTCCCCTACGAGGGGCACTGGCTGAGCTATCACCGGTCCGGTCCCGTTTGAAGATCCATCCAAAGTAGAAGTTTGCGGTTGAACACTGCTGAACGTTTTGAAAGGAAGCCACAGTGACATCTCAAGTTACCCGGATTTGTGTCGGTGACCTCTTGATCTGAATTCAAATACTCTACCACTGAGCTATACCTCCTCTTCAAGACTCCTTTAAACAACCATGGTAAACAACTGTTTATTCTACCAAAACTTTGAAACAAGGCTCGGGCTACAAGTTTCCTACTGGTGCTAGCTAAAACAGGCAACAGCAGTAACATCTGATTCACAGGGGCACCTGAAAGGGGGCACCCGGATTTGAACCGGGGGCCTCTTGATCTGCAGTCAAATGCTCTACCACTGAGCTATACCCCCATGTCGATACGTTTTCTAACCACAATGGAATACAAATGTTTAATGTTCCAGCACTTAGAAATATGCCTTTAAAAAACAAGCGCAGGTTCATTCATTTCGTAGTGTTTTCTGTGGACTGGTTATATAGTTCACTGGATTCAAAGGTACTGACCAATACACATTGGACTCCACGAGTCACGTCGTATTGTGGACTCCTACAGTCTG
>NC_079562.1:16467293-16469793 GCF_015846415.1 Triplophysa dalaica | reverse complement strand
TGTTTGTGTTTATTGTGTCTTCAAAACAATGCACCTTGTTTTGAGAAAGGGAGTCACGTTCACGTTTTTTGCTCTTTGCAAATCACGTGAAAGACTTTTTTCCAGTTCCAAAACGTAGACCTTAGTCAGATGTTGAAGCTACCTGTCGGCCTCGTACGGTGGCTACTAACAAAACACGTCACTGGAGAATGCGGGCATCGATCCCGCTACCTCTCGCATGCTAAGCGAGCGCTCTACCATCTGAGCTAATTCCCCTACGAGGGGCACTGGCTGAGCTATCACCGGTCCGGTCCCGTTTGAAGATCCATCCAAAGTAGAAGTTTGCGGTTGAACACTGCTGAACGTTTTAAAAGGAAGCCACAGTGACATCTCAAGTTACCCGGATTTGTGTCGGTGACCTCTTGATCTGAATTCAAATACTCTACCACTGAGCTATACCTCCTCTTCAAGACTCCTTTAAACAACCATGGTAAACAACTGTTTATTCTACCAAAACGCAGAAACAAGGCTCGGGCTACAAGTTTCCTACTGGTGCTAGCTAAAACAGGCAACAGCAGTAACATCTGATTCACAGGGGCACCTGAAAGGGGGCACCCGGATTTGAACCGGGGGCCTCTTGATCTGCAGTCAAATGCTCTACCACTGAGCTATACCCCCATGTCGATACGTTTTCTAACCACAATGGAATACAAATGTTTAATTTTCCAGCACTTAGAAATATGCCTTTAAAAAACAAGCGCAGGTTCATTCATTTCGTAGTGTTTTCTGTGGACTGGTTATATAGTTCACTGGATTCAAAGGTACTGACCAATACACATTGGACTCCACGAGTCACGTCGTATTGTGGACTCCTACAGTCTGCAATCTACTATTTGACAAGCATCTGGACACACAACGAGGTTCCACCGAGATTTGAACTCGGATCGCTGGATTCAAAGCCCAGAGTGCTAACCATTACACCATGGAACCCAAAAATGCAGAAAAAAGCTCGATTCAAATGACACATGTCGGTAAACAAACTTGTGCAGTGAGTGAGCGGTTTGTGGTTACATCATGGAACCCATGACAGACGAACGTTTCTTGATTCAAAAGCAAACGTCTGCATACCAACTTGCAAAGGGGCTGACCAGTTTTTGGTTTGGCAACCGTGTTGATGAACTTGACCGAAACAAGAATTATTGACTCTTCAGTAGACTGACTTCCTTGTCTTTGCCCCGGCTTGGCGAAGCTGCAGATTTGGTTGAAGTCCGAGGCTCGTTGGTCTAGGGGCATGATTCTCGCTTAGGGTGCGAGAGGTCCCGGGTTCAAATCCCGGACGAGCCCTGCTCACTGATAATGTAGTTCAAGGTAACTTCGGGTGCTTTGTGTTTATTGTGTCTTCAAAACAATGCACCTTGTTATGAGAAAGCGAGTCACGTTCACGTTTTTTGCTCTTTGCAAATCACGTGAAAGACTTTTTTCCAGTTCCAAAACGTAGACCTTAGTCAGATGTTGAAGCTACCTGTCGGCCTCGTATGGTGGCTACTAACAAAACACGTCACTGGAGAATGCGGGCATCGATCCCGCTACCTCTCGCATGCTAAGCGAGTGCTCTACCATCTGAGCTAATTCCCCTACGAGGGGCACTGGCTGAGCTATCACCGGTCCGGTCCCGTTTGAAGATCCATCCAAAGTAGAAGTTTGCGGTTGAACACTGCTGAACGTTTTAAAAGGAAGCCACAGTGACATCTCAAGTTACCCGGATTTGTGTCGGTGACCTCTTGATCTGATTTCAAATACTCTACCACTGAGCTACACCTCCTCTTCAAGACTCCTTTAAACAACCATGGTAAACAACTGTTTATTCTACCAAAACGCAGAAACAAGGCTCGGGCTACAAGTTTCCTACTGGTGCTAGCTAAAACAGGCAACAGCAGTAACATCTGATTCACAGGGGCACCTGAAAGGGGGCACCCGGATTTGAACCGGGGGCCTCTTGATCTGCAGTCAAATGCTCTACCACTGAGCTATACCCCCATGTCGATACGTTTTCTAACCACAATGGAATACAAATTTTAATTTTCCAGCACTTAGAAATATGCCTTTAAAAAACAAGCGCAGGTTCATTCATTTCGTAGTGTTTTCTGTGGACTGGTTATATAGTTCACTGGATACAAAGGTACAGACCGATACACATTGGACTCCACGAGTCACGTCGTATTGTGGACTCCTACAGTCTGCAATCTACTGTTTGACAAGCATCTGGACACACAACGAGGTTCCACCGAGATTTGAACTCGGATCGCTGATTCAAAGCCCAGAGTGCTAACCATTACACCATGGAACCCAAAAATGCAGAAAAAAGCTGGATTCAAATGACACATGTCGGTAAACAAACTTGTGCAGTGAGTGAGCGGTTTGTGGTTACATCATGGAACCCATGACAGACGAACGTTTCTTGATTCAATAGCAAACGTCTGCATACCAACTTGCAAAGGGGCTGACCAGTTTTTGGTTTGGC
>NC_079562.1:16442293-16449793 GCF_015846415.1 Triplophysa dalaica | reverse complement strand
CCAGAGTGCTAACCATTACACCATGGAACCCAAAAATGCAGAAAAAAGCTCGATTCAAATGACACATGTCGGTAAACAAACTTGTGCAGTGAGTGAGCGGTTTGTGGTTACATCATGGAACCCATGACAGACGAACGTTTCTTGATTCAATAGCAAACGTCTGCATACCAACTTGCAAAGGGGCTGACCAGTTTTTGGTTTGGCAACCGTGTTGATGAACTTGACCGAAACAAGAATTATTGACTCTTCAGTAGACTGACTTCCTTGTCTTTGCCCCGGCTTGGCGAAGCTGCAGATTTGGTTGAAGTCCGAGGCTCGTTGGTCTAGGGGCTTGATTCTCGCTTAGGGTGCGAGAGGTCCCGGGTTCAAATCCCGGACGAGCCCTGCTCACTGATAATGTAGTTCCAGGTCACTTCGGGTGCTGTCTGTTTGCGTTTATTGTGGCTTCAAAACAATGCACCTTGTTTTGAGAAAGGGAGTCACGTTCACGTTTTTTGCTCTTTGCAAATCACGTGAAAGACTTTTTTTCCAGTTCCAAAACGTAGACCTAAGTCAGATGTTGAAGCTACCTGTCGGCCTCATACGGTGGCTACTAACAAAACACGTCACTGGAGAATGCGGGCATCGATCCCGCTACCTCTCGCAGTAGAAGTTTGCTGTTGAACACTGCTGAACGTTTTAAAAGGAGGCCACAGTGACATCTCAAGTTACCCGGATTTGTGTCGGTGACCTCTTGATCTGAATTCAAATACTCTACCACTGAGCTATACCTCCTCTTCAAGACTCCTTTAAAGAACCATGGTAAACAACTGTTTATTCTACCAAAACGCAGATACAAGGCTCGGGCTACAAGTTTCCTACTGGTGCTAGCTAAAACAGGCAACAGCAGTAACATCTGATTCACAGGGGCACCTGAAAGGGGGCACCCGGATTTGAACCGGGGGCCTCTTGATCTGCAGTCAAATGCTCTACCACTGAGCTATACCCCCATGTCGATACGTTTTCTAACAACAATGGAATACAAATGTTTAATTTTCCAGCACTTAGAAATATGCCTTTAAAAAACAAGCGCAGGTTCATTCATTTCGTAGTTTTTTCTGTGGACTGGTTATATAGTTCACTGGATTCAAAGGTACTGACCAATAACCATTGGACTCCACAAGTCACGTCGTATTGTGGACTCCTACAGTCTGCAATCTACTATTTGACAAGCATCTGGACACACAACGAGGTTCCACCGAGATTTGAACTCGGATCGCTGGATTCAAAGCCCAGAGTGCTAACCATTACACCATGGAACCCAAAAATGCAGAAAAAAGCTCGATTCAAATGACACATGTCGGTAAACAAACTTGTGCAGTGAGTGAGCGGTTTGTGGTTACATCATGGAACCCATGACAGACGAACGTTTCTTGATTCAATAGCAAACGTCTGCATACCAACTTGCAAAGGGGCTGACCAGTTTTTGGTTTGGCAACCGTGTTGATGAACTTGACCGAAACAAGAATTATTGACTCTTCAGTAGACTGACTTCCTTGTCTTTGCCGCGGCTTGGCGAAGCTGCAGATTTGGTTGAAGTCCGAGGCTCGTTGGTCTAGGGGCATGATTCTCGCTTAGGGTGCGAGAGGTCCCGGGTTCAAATCCCGGACGAGCCCTGCTCACTGATAATGTAGTTCCAGGTCACTTCGGGTGCTGTCTGTTTGTGTTTATTGTGTCTTCAAAACAATGCACCTTGTTTTGAGAAAGGGAGTCACGTTCACGTTTTTTGCTCTTTGCAAATCACGTGAAAGACTTTTTTCCAGTTCCAAAACGTAGACCTTAGTCAGATGTTGAAGCTACCTGTCGGCCTCGTACGGTGGCTACTAACAAAACACGTCACTGGAGAATGCGGGGATCGATCCCGCTACCTCTCGCATGCTAAGCGAGCGCTCTACCATCTGAGCTAATTCCCCTACGAGGGGCACTGGCTGAGCTATCACCGGTCCGGTCCCGTTTGAAGATCCATCCAAAGTAGAAGTTTGCTGTTGAACACTGCTGAACGTTTCAAAAGGAGGCCACAGTGACATCTCAAGTTACCCGGATTTGTATCGGTGACCTCTTGATCTGAATTCAAATACTCTACCACTGAGCTATACCTCCTCTTCAAGACTCCTTTAAACAACCATGGTAAACAACTGTTTATTCTACCAAAACGCAGAAACAAGGCTCGGGCTACAAGTTTCCTACTGGTGCTAGCTAAAACAGGCAACAGCAGTAACATCTGATTCACAGGGGCACCTGAAAGGGGGCACCCGGATTTGAACCGGGGGCCTCTTGATCTGCAGTCAAATGCTCTACCACTGAGCTATACCCCCATGTCGATACGTTTTCTAACCACAATGGAATACAAATGTTTAATTTTCCAGCACTTAGAAAAAACAAGCGCAGGTTCATTCATTTCGTAGTGTTTTCTGTGGACTGGTTATATAGTTCACTGGATTCAAAGGTACTGACCAATACACATTGGACTCCACAAGTCACGTCGTATTGTGGACTCCTACAGTCTGCAATCTACTAATTGACAAGCATCTGGACACACAACGAGGTTCCACCGAGATTTGAACTCGGATCGCTGGATTCAAAGCCCAGAGTGCTAACCATTACACCATGGAACCCAAAAATGCAGAAAAAAGCTCGATTCAAATGACACATGTCGGTAAACAAACTTGTGCAGTGAGTGAGCGGTTTGTGGTTACATCATGGAACCCATGACAGACGAACGTTTCTTGATTCAATAGCAAACGTCTGCATACCAACTTGCAAAGGGGCTGACCAGTTTTTGGTTTGGCAACCGTGTTGATGAACTTGACCGAAACAAGAATTATTGACTCTTCAGTAGACTGACTTCCTTGTCTTTGCCCCGGCTTGGCGAAGCTGCAGATTTGGTTGAAGTCCGAGGCTCGTTGGTCTAGGGGCATGATTCTCGCTTAGGGTGCGAGAGGTCCCGGGTTCAAATCCCGGACGAGCCCTGCTCACTGATAATGTAGTTCCAGGTCTCTACGGGTGCTGCCTGTTTGTGTTTATTGTGTCTTCAAAACAATGCACCTTGTTTTGAGAAAGGGAGTCACGTTCATGTTTTTTGCTCTTTGCAAATCACGTGAAAGACTTTTTTCCAGTTCCAAAACGTAGACCTTTGTCAGATGGTTAAGCTACCTGTCGGCCTCGTACGGTGGCTACTAACAAAACACGTCACTGGAGAATGCGGGCATCGATCCCGCTACCTCTCGCATGCTAAGCGAGCGCTCTACCATCTGAGCTAATTCCCCTACGAGGGGCACTGGCTGAGCTATCACCGGTCCGGTCCCGTTTGAAGATCCATCCAAAGTAGAAGTTTGCGGTTGAACACTGCTGAACGTTTTAAAAGGAAGCCACAGTGACATCTCAAGTTACCCGGATTTGTGTCGGTGACCTCTTGATCTGAATTCAAATACTCTATCACTGAGCTATACCTCCTCTTCAAGACTCCTTTAAACAACCATGGTAAACAACTGTTTATTCTACCAAAACGCAGAAACAAGGCTCGGGCTACAAGTTTCCTACTGGTGCTAGCTAAAACAGGCAACAGCAGTAACATCTGATTCACAGGGGCACCTGAAAGGGGGCACCCGGATTTGAACCGGGGGCCTCTTGATCTGCAGTCAAATGCTCTACCACTGAGCTATACCCCCATGTCGATACGTTTTCTAACCACAATGGAATACAAATGTTTAATTTTCCAGCACTTAGAAAAAAACAAGCGCAGGTTCATTCATTTCGTAGTGTTTTCTGTGGACTGGTTATATAGTTCACTGGATTCAAAGGTACTGACCAATACACATTGGACTCCACAAGTCACGTCGTATTGTGGACTCCTACAGTCTGCAATCTACTATTTGACAAGCATCTGGACATACAACGAGGTTCCACCGAGATTTGAACTCGGATCGCTGGATTCAAAGCCCAGAGTGCTAACCATTACACCATGGAACCCAAAAATGCAGAAAAAAGCTCGATTCAAATGACACATGTCGGTAAACAAACTTGTGCAGTGTGTGAGCGGTTTGTGGTTACATCATGGAACCCATGACAGACGAACGTTTCTTGATTCAATAGCAAACGTCTGCATAACAACTTGCAAAGGGGCTGACCAGTTTTTGGTTTGGCAACCGTGTTGATGAACTTGACCGAAAAAAGAATTATTGACTCTTCAGTAGACTGACTTCCTTGTGTTTGCCCCGGATTGGCGAAGCTGCAGATTTGGTTGAAGTCCGAGGCTCGTTGGTCTAGGGGCATGATTCTCGCTTAGGGTGCGAGAGGTCCCGGGTTCAAATCCCGGACGAGCCCTGCTCACTGATAATGTAGTTCCAGGTCTCTACGGGTGCTGCCTGTTTGTGTTTATTGTGTCTTCAAAACAATGCACCTTGTTTTGAGAAAGGGAGTCACGTTCATGTTTTTTGCTCTTTGCAAATCACGTGAAAGACTTTTTTCCAGTTCCAAAACGTAGACCTTTGTCAGATGGTTAAGCTACCTGTCGGCCTCGTACGGTGGCTACTAACAAAACACGTCACTGGAGAATGCGGGCATCGATCCCGCTACCTCTCGCATGCTAAGCGAGCGCTCTACCATCTGAGCTAATTCCCCTACGAGGGGCACTGGCTGAGCTATCACCGGTCCGGTCCCGTTTGAAGATCCATCCAAAGTAGAAGTTTGCGGTTGAACACTGCTGAACGTTTTAAAAGGAAGCCACAGTGACATCTCAAGTTACCCGGATTTGTGTCGGTGACCTCTTGATCTGAATTCAAATACTCTATCACTGAGCTATACCTCCTCTTCAAGACTCCTTTAAACAACCATGGTAAACAACTGTTTATTCTACCAAAACGCAGAAACAAGGCTCGGGCTACAAGTTTCCTACTGGTGCTAGCTAAAACAGGCAACAGCAGTAACATCTGATTCACAGGGGCACCTGAAAGGGGGCACCCGGATTTGAACCGGGGGCCTCTTGATCTGCAGTCAAATGCTCTACCACTGAGCTATACCCCCATGTCGATACGTTTTCTAACCACAATGGAATACAAATGTTTAATTTTCCAGCACTTAGAAAAAAACAAGCGCAGGTTCATTCATTTCGTAGTGTTTTCTGTGGACTGGTTATATAGTTCACTGGATTCAAAGGTACTGACCAATACACATTGGACTCCACAAGTCACGTCGTATTGTGGACTCCTACAGTCTGCAATCTACTATTTGACAAGCATCTGGACATACAACGAGGTTCCACCGAGATTTGAACTCGGATCGCTGGATTCAAAGCCCAGAGTGCTAACCATTACACCATGGAACCCAAAAATGCAGAAAAAAGCTCGATTCAAATGACACATGTCGGTAAACAAACTTGTGCAGTGAGTGAGCGGTTTGTGGTTACATCATGGAACCCATGACAGACGAACGTTTCTTGATTCAATAGCAAACGTCTGCATACCAACTTGCAAAGGGGCTGACCAGTTTTTGGTTTGGCAACCGTGTTGATGAACTTGACCGAAACAAGAATTATTGACTCTTCAGTAGACTGACTTCCTTGTCTTTGCCCCGGATTGGCGAAGCTGCAGATTTGGTTGAAGTCCGAGGCTCGTTGGTCTAGGGGCATGATTCTCGCTTAGGGTGCGAGAGGTCCCGGGTTCAAATCCCGGACGAGCCCTGCTCACTGATAATGTAGTTCCAGGTCTCTACGGGTGCTGCCTGTTTGTGTTTATTGTGTCTTCAAAACAATGCACCTTGTTTTGAGAAAGGGAGTCACGTTCATGTTTTTTGCTCTTTGCAAATCACGTGAAAGACTTTTTTCCAGTTCCAAAACGTAGACCTTTGTCAGATGGTTAAGCTACCTGTCGGCCTCGTACGGTGGCTACTAACAAAACACGTCACTGGAGAATGCAGTATTAAAAGGAGTATTAAAAGGAGGCCACAGTGACATCTCAAGTTACCCGGATTTGTGTCGGTGACCTCTTGATCTGAATTCAAATACTCTACCACTGAGCTATACCTCCTCTTCAAGACTCCTTTAAACAACCATGGTAAACAACTGTTTATTCTACCAAAACGCAGAAACAAGGCTCGGGCTACAAGTTTCCTACTGGTGCTAGCTAAAACAGGCAACAGCAGTAACATCTGATTCACAGGGGCACCTGAAAGGGGGCACCCGGATTTGAACCGGGGGCCTCTTGATCTGCAGTCAAATGCTCTACCACTGAGCTATACCCCCATGTCGATACGTTTTCTAACCACAATGGAATACAAATGTTTAATTTTCCAGCACTTAGAAAAAACAAGCGCAGGTTCATTCATTTCGTAGTGTTTTCTGTGGACTGGTTATATAGTTCACTGGATTCAAAGGTACTGACCAATACACATTGGACTCCACAAGTCACGTCGTATTGTGGACTCCTACAGTCTGCAATCTACTATTTGACAAGCATCTGGACATACAACGAGGTTCCACCGAGATTTGAACTCGGATCGCTGGATTCAAAGCCCAGAGTGCTAACCATTACACCATGGAACCCAAAAATGCAGAAAAAAGCTCGATTCAAATGACACATGTCGGTAAACAAACTTGTGCAGTGAGTGAGCGGTTTGTGGTTACATCATGGAACCCATGACAGACGAACGTTTCTTGATTCAATAGCAAACGTCTGCATACCAACTTGCAAAGGGGCTGACCAGTTTTTGGTTTGGCAACCGTGTTGATGAACTTGACCGAAACAAGAATTATTGACTCTTCAGTAGACTGACTTCCTTGTGTTTGCCCCGGCTTGGCGAAGCTGCAGATTTGGTTGAAGTCCGAGGCTCGTTGGTCTAGGGGCATGATTCTCGCTTAGGGTGCGAGAGGTCCCGGGTTCAAATCCCGGACGAGCCCTGCTCACTGATAATGTAGTTCCAGGTCACTACGGGTGCTGTCTGTTTGTGTTTATTGTGTCTTCAAAACAATGCACCTTGTTTTGAGAAAGGGAGTCACGTTCACGTTTTTTGCTCTTTGCAAATCACGTGAAAGACTTTTTTCCAGTTCCAAAACGTAGACCTTAGTCAGATGTTGAAGCTACCTGTCGGCCTCGTACGGTGGCTACTAACAAAACACGTCACTGGAGAATGCGGGCATCGATCCCGCTACCTCTCGCATGCTAAGCGAGCGCTCTACCATCTGAGCTAATTCCCCTACGAGGGGCACTGGCTGAGCTATCACCGGTCCGGTCCCGTTTGAAGATCCATCCAAAGTAGAAGTTTGCGGTTGAACACTGCTGAACGTTTTAAAAGGAAGCCACAGTGACATCTCAAGTTACCCGGATTTGTGTCGGTGACCTCTTGATCTGAATTCAAATACTCTATCACTGAGCTATACCTCCTCTTCAAGACTCCTTTAAACAACCATGGTAAACAACTGTTTATTCTACCAAAACGCAGAAACAAGGCTCGGGCTACAAGTTTCCT
>NC_079562.1:16424793-16439793 GCF_015846415.1 Triplophysa dalaica | reverse complement strand
TAGAAGTTTGCGGTTGAACACTGCTGAACGTTTTAAAAGGAAGCCACAGTGACATCTCAAGTTACCCGGATTTGTGTCGGTGACCTCTTGATCTGAATTCAAATACTCTATCACTGAGCTATACCTCCTCTTCAAGACTCCTTTAAACAACCATGGTAAACAACTGTTTATTCTACCAAAACGCAGAAACAAGGCTCGGGCTACAAGTTTCCTACTGGTGCTAGCTAAAACAGGCAACAGCAGTAACATCTGATTCACAGGGGCACCTGAAAGGGGGCACCCGGATTTGAACCGGGGGCCTCTTGATCTGCAGTCAAATGCTCTACCACTGAGCTATACCCCCATGTCGATACGTTTTCTAACCACAATGGAATACAAATGTTTAATTTTCCAGCACTTAGAAAAAAACAAGCGCAGGTTCATTCATTTCGTAGTGTTTTCTGTGGACTGGTTATATAGTTCACTGGATTCAAAGGTACTGACCAATACACATTGGACTCCACAAGTCACGTCGTATTGTGGACTCCTACAGTCTGCAATCTACTATTTGACAAGCATCTGGACACACAACGAGGTTCCACCGAGATTTGAACTCGGATCGCTGGATTCAAAGCCCAGAGTGCTAACCATTACACCATGGAACCCAAAAATGCAGAAAAAAGCTCGATTCAAATGACACATGTCGGTAAACAAACTTGTGCAGTGAGTGAGCGGTTTGTGGTTACATCATGGAACCCATGACAGACGAACGTTTCTTGATTCAATAGCAAACGTCTGCATACCAACTTGCAAAGGGGCTGACCAGTTTTTGGTTTGGCAACCGTGTTGATGAATTTGACCGAAACAAGAATTATTGACTCTTCAGTAGACTGACTTCCTTGTCTTTGCCCCGGCTTGGCGAAGCTGCAGATTTGGTTGAAGTCCGAGGCTCGTTGGTCTAGGGGCATGATTCTCGCTTAGGGTGCGAGAGGTCCTGGGTTCAAATCCCGGACGAGCCCTGCTCACTGATAATGTAGTTCCAGGTCACTTCGGGTGCTGTCTGTTTGTGTTTATTGTGTCTTCAAAACAATGCACCTTGTTTTGAGAAAGGGAGTCACGTTCACGTTTTTTGCTCTTTGCAAATCACGTGAAAGACTTTTTTCCAGTTCCAAAACGTAGACCTTAGTCAGATGTTGAAGCTACCTGTCGGCCTCGTACGGTGGCTACTAACAAAACACGTCACTGGAGAATGCGGGCATCGATCCCGCTACCTCTCGCATGCTAAGCGAGCGCTCTACCATCTGAGCTAATTCCCCTACGAGGGGCACTGGCTGAGCTATCACCGGTCCGGTCCCGTTTGAAGATCCATCCAAAGTAGAAGTTTGCGGTTGAACACTGCTGAACGTTTTAAAAGGAAGCCACAGTGACATCTCAAGTTACCCGGATTTGTGTCGGTGACCTCTTGATCTGAATTCAAATACTCTACCACTGAGCTATACCTCCTCTTCAAGACTCCTTTAAACAACCATGGTAAACAACTGTTTATTCTACCAAAACGCAGAAACAAGGCTCGGGCTACAAGTTTCCTACTGGTGCTAGCTAAAACAGGCAACAGCAGTAACATCTGATTCACAGGGGCACCTGAAATGGGGCACCCGGATTTGAACCGGGGGCCTCTTGATCTGCAGTCAAATGCTCTACCACTGAGCTATACCCCCATGTCGATACGTTTTCTAACCACAATGGAATACAAATGTTTAATGTTCCAGCACTTAGAAATATGCCTTTAAAAAACAAGCGCAGGTTCATTCATTTCGTAGTGTTTTCTGTGGACTGGTTATATAGTTCACTGGATTCAAAGGTACTGACCAATACACATTGGACTCCACAAGTCACGTCGTATTGTGGACTCCTACAGTCTGCAATCTACTATTTGACAAGCATCTGGACACACAACGAGGTTCCACCGAGATTTGAACTCGGATCGCTGGATTCAAAGCCCAGAGTGCTAACCATTACACCATGGAACCCAAAAATGCAGAAAAAAGCTCGATTCAAATGACACATGTCGGTAAACAAACTTGTGCAGTGAGTGAGCGGTTTGTGGTTACATCATGGAACCCATGACAGACGAACGTTTCTTGATTCAAAAGCAAACGTCTGCATACCAACTTGCAAAGGGGCTGACCAGTTTTTGGTTTGGCAACCGTGTTGATGAACTTGACCGAAACAAGAATTATTGACTCTTCAGTAGACTGACTTCCTTGTCTTTGCCCCGGGTTGGCGAAGCTGCAGATTTGGTTGAAGTCCGAGGCTCGTTGGTCTAGGGGCATGATTCTCGCTTAGGGTGCGAGAGGTCCCGGGTTCAAATCCCGGACGAGCCCTGCTCACTGATAATGTAGTTCCAGGTAACTTCGGGTGCTTTGTGTTTATTGTGTCTTCAAAACAATGCACCTTGTTTTGAGAAAGCGAGTCACGTTCACGTTTTTTGCTCTTTGCAAATCACGTGAAAGACTTTTTTCCAGTTCCAAAACGTAGACCTTAGTCAGATGTTGAAGCTACCTGTCGGCCTCGTACGGTGGCTACTAACAAAACACGTCACTGGAGAATGCGGGCATCGATCCCGCTACCTCTCGCATGCTAAGCGAGCGCTCTACCATCTGAGCTAATTCCCCTACGAGGGGCACTGGCTGAGCTATCACCGGTCCGGTCGCGTTTGAAGATCCATCCAAAGTACAAGTTTGCGGTTGAACACTGCTGAACGTTTTAAAAGGAAGCCACAGTGACATCTCAAGTTACCCGGATTTGTGTCGGTGACCTCTTGATCTGAATTCAAATACTCTACCACTGAGCTATACCTCCTCTTCAAGACTCCTTTAAACAACCATGGTAAACAACTGTTTATTCTACCAAAACGCAGAAACAAGGCTCGGGCTACAAGTTTCCTACTGGTGCTAGCTAAAACAGGCAACAGCAGTAACATCTGATTCACAGGGGCACCTGAAAGGGGGCACCCGGATTTGAACCGGGGGCCTCTTGATCTGCAGTCAAATGCTCTACCACTGAGCTATACCCCCATGTCGATACGTTTTCTAACCACAATGGAATACAAATGTTTAATGTTCCAGCACTTAGAAATATGCCTTTAAAAAACAAGCGCAGGTTCATTCATTTCGTAGTGTTTTCTGTGGACTGGTTATATAGTTCACTGGATTCAAAGGTACTGACCGATACACATTGGACTCCACGAGTCACGTCGTATTGTGGACTCCTACAGTCTGCAATCTACTGTTTGACAAGCATCTGGACACACAACGAGGTTCCACCGAGATTTGAACTCGGATCGCTGGATTCAAAGCCCAGAGTGCTAACCATTACACCATGGAACCCAAAAATGCAGAAAAAAGCTTGATTCAAATGACACATGTCGGTAAACAAACTTGTTCAGTGAGTGAGCGGTTTGTGGTTACATCATGGAACCCATGACAGACGAACGTTTCTTGATTCAATAGCAAACGTCTGCATACCAACTTGCAAAGGGGCTGACCAGTTTTTGGTTTGGCAACCGTGTTGATGAACTTGACCGAAACAAGAATTATTGACTCTTCAGTAGACTGACTTCCTTGTCTTTGCCCCGGCTTGGCGAAGCTGCAGATTTGGTTGAAGTCCGAGGCTCGTTGGTCTAGGGGCATGATTCTCGCTTAGGGTGCGAGAGGTCCCGGGTTCAAATCCCGGACGAGCCCTGCTCACTGATAATGTAGTTCCAGGTCACTTCGGGTGCTGTCTGTTTGTGTTTATTGTGTCTTCAAAACAATGCACCTTGTTTTGAGAAAGGGAGTCACGTTGCTATCGTGAGCTATCACCGGTCCCGTCCCGTTTGAAGATCCATCCAAAGTAGAAGTTTGCGGTTGTACACTGCTGAACGTTTTAAAAGGAAGCCACAGTGACATCTCAAGTTCCAGCACTTAGAAATATGCCTTTAAAAAACAAGCGCAGGTTCATTCATTTCGTAGTGTTTTCTGTGGACTGGTTATATAGTTCACTGGATTCAAAGGTACTGACCAATACACATTGGACTCCACAAGTCACGTCGTATTGTGGACTCCTACAGTCTGCAATCTACTATTTGACAAGCATCTGGACACACAACGAGGTTCCACCGAGATTTGAACTCGGATCGCTGGATTCAAAGCCCAGAGTGTTAACCATTACACCATGGAACCCAAAAATGCAGAAAAAAGCTCGATTCAAATGACACATGTCGGTAAACAAACTTGTGCAGTGAGTGAGCGGTTTGTGGTTATGTCACGGTGTGACAAATGGTATATGGAACTTATTCCCGTTGAAGCCGTGTTTCCGCTGGGACACTTTGAGTGTAACACCGGTCCCAGGCCTGTGTGTGCGTCTGTTGCCATGACAACCCCAAATGACCGATTGGAAACAGGTGTGGGGAATTTACCTTGGGGGTTTGAGTGAGGTCCTGTCAGCACTTGAGAGAGTATAAAAAGCAAGAGGAAGAGACTGTTGGGGTGGTTCTCTCCCGTGAGAAGTCGTTTTATCGAGTGGTTGCAGTTATTGGAGTGCGGGTGAATGAAGAGGAGAGTGTGGACTTGATGAGGGACTCGAGGGCAACAGAGGGAAAGTGAAATATCCTGTTTGCATTGGAGAGGAGCTAGGTAGTCGAGAACTGAGTCTCGTAATTGCATGTATTCGACACTGAATTGGATGTGGTTTGGAGTGTGTGGATCACGATCATAAATGTCACCGAGTGGATTGTACTGATTCATTGCCGACCTCCTGTCTCTTTCTCCATCATAAATGGTGATGTGAACTCTGCCTGTGTTTGTGAAGAAAAACATCCCGAAATACCCTTTGCAGCATTGATGAACGCGGCCCCCTCGGACAGAGACCCAAGGGTGATAGCGGGCTTTAAATTGCACGTCGTGAAGTGAAATTTCAGTGCCTAAGATTGACGTTTCCCCCACCTTATATGCTAGAAGTGGAATTGCTGTGTGTGTGGAAGATACATTCCCTTTGCCGTGCACTCTCCCTGTGCTACGCTGGTCTACTGTCAATAGTGAGAGTTCTGTGTCATTGCTCTGTTCTAACTGAGTGGATGTTGAGGAATTATCATCTGGACTCTGAATTAACCCCTCTGTTTGAGTGAATAAGAGACGAGATGCCTTGTTGAATTGTTCGTGGTCTGTCTCCGTAGAAGTCCCATTCATCCCGCTGACGTTGAGTCTGCTGTATTCCTGCAACGCAGCCGTATTGTGAGAAGTGCTCACTCCCTTCTATGCACATGAACTGTATACCTTGTGTGAAGCACCCTTTCTGTCTGCTCCAGTAGAGGTCCCGTTCAGCCCATCGACTTTGAGCCTGCTGCAACCTGGGAGCCCACCTGTGTGGGGAGAAGTGACTGTCCCTCTGCTGTGAACGTAAAGCCGGTCCGTTCTGTCTGGAATATCCACTTCATCTAGGCCAGAAGAGGTCTTGCTCAGCCTGTCGACTTGAGTCTAGGGAATTCCCGCAATTCATCTGTATCGTGAGAAGTGTTCGTCCCCTTCCAACTCATGTGAACCGTATGCTTACTTGAAGTATCCCTTCTGTCTGTTTCAGTAGGAGCCCTGTGCAACCGGTTGACTTCGAGTCTACTGTATCCTTATAGTCACCTGTGCTGAGAGAAGTGGCTGTCCTTCTGTTACGAACGGGGTTGGTACACTTTGTCTGGAGTATTCCTCTGTTCCAGTTTCTGTGCCTGTGGAGAGAGGGAGGTTGAAATTATTCGCTTACCCTGTAAAGATTCCCTCGCCACCCCATCATCAGAGTGTGAATCTGCTGTATACGTACCTGACTGACGGCCATCTGCTCCGGATCTCGTACCTGTGAAGGAAGGGAGGTTGGAAATATTTACTTACCAGAGAGACTTACCGGGCCGTTCGCCTGTTTACTGCATCTCCACCTGGGAAAGACCTACCTGACAATTTACCTGTCCACCGCCCCATTCACTACAGGGCCCGCACTGAGGAAGAGAGCGGGAGAGACCCTGGTTGTACTGTTCACCTTCGATTCCTGAGGGCAAGAAGGAAGAAGATTTTAGACTAGGATTTTCAAATTGCTTTTACTTCTAAATAAAACTTGTTGAAATTTTATTCTGTCTCCGATTTCTCCCTCTGATACGCTCCTCGAGGTGGTCCTGGTTCAGGGGTGGGCGTAGTCCGGCTTGACCCATCCCGACCTGTGACAGACTTTTGGCGTAGTCGGCAGGATCTGCCTCGAGTTGAGCGACCAGAGGTGAGATGGCAGAAGAGGGAGAGCCCGGGGTGCGGCAACCGGTCATGCCGATCTTCATGGGGGCTCCGTGGGCTCCGAAGTATGGAGGCCCGGGATCTGAGATGAGTTTGTCGATGTGGAAGACCCAGGTAGAGTACCTGGCAGGGCTTCAAGGTTTGAGCGCCCCACAGAAGGTCCAGTTTGTTCTAAACTCCTTGGATGGAGAAGCGAGAAGAGAAGTTCAGGCGGCTCTGGAAGCAACCCGAGCAACTGTCCAGGCCATTTTTGACTTTCTCACGGGACAATATGGAGACGCCACCCCGGTAGCTGTTCTGAGAACGAAATTCTTTAATTCTCGGCAAGGCCCTCGCCAATCTGTTCGGGCATTTACCCTACAGCTGCGGGAGCAGTTTTCTAGACTTACGGGGAGACAGGATCATGGCCTGGGGGGCGAAGAGGCTCTGCTCCGAGATCAGTTTTTACTGGGGTTACGGGAGGGTCCTGTGCGCCAGAGTCTGCGGGTGCAATTTCGACGAACACCGAATCTGACTTTTGAAGAGCTTCGACGAGAAGCGCTGGCCCTTGAGCATGATCATGCGGAGAATGTAGATCCCCCCAGCTGTCTAGCCACGAACGTTGGGGGCACCCCTTCGACTACTGTGGCACCCGACTGGAAGCAGGCCCTACGGGAAGAACTGAAGAGAGATGTGCGGGAACAAATGTCTGACCTGTCCAAATCTTTTATGGAGGAGCTCCGTCGAGAACGCCCCCAGTTGTCCTCTTTACCGCGGGAGCGGACTTACTCTGATGGGAATCGTCCCCCCGACCGCCGTCCATCCCGACCTTCGGGCTCTCGATTCCAGTGGGATGAACACGGGCGTCCCATCTGTAACGGCTGTGGAGAGCCGGGGCATTACTTTCGTCAGTGTCCTGCTCGACGTGCATCGCAAGGGGGTTTTTAGAGTTTCCGGCCACTGTGGGTCAAGTGGTCGGGACCCCCTCATCAGACCCCTTCCTACCTACATCTTTTAGGAGCCGCTTGGTGGGCTGTTGCCCGGTGGTGGTGGTTCAGGTTAATGACCAGGAAGTGCAGTGCCTTTTGGATACAGGCTCCCAAGTGACCCTATTCACCGAAAGCTTGGCCCATGAGTTGTTTGGCACCGAAAGTCGACCACCTGCGGAAGCTCCCTGGTTGACGCTACGTGGGGCAAATGGCCTCGACATCCCGTACGTAGGATATCTTGTGACCGATCTGAAGATTCACGGGGTTGTAGTGTCTCAGAAAGGAGTGGTGGTCGTACGAGACACATGCCTGAGGTCTCATCGTGCCCTGATTGGGATGAACGTCATTGCAGACTGTTGGGAGGAATTGTTTCGGAGTAGACCGGCTCGGGCAGTTACAACATCGGCCGGCCAGGAGTGGGACCGCATCAGGGCTGACTGCCGCCGGGTATGTCTTGCCGAACGACAGGGGGATAGGGAAAGCACGGGAAGAGTGGCCTGCCGTTACGCCTTATCCATTCCAGCTCAGAGTGAGGCTGTGGTCTGGGCCAGGTTGCCCCCTCGACTTTATAGTCCGGAAGAATGGGTCATGGTGGAACCTCACGAAGATGGTCCCAAGGTGGAAGTCGCTCGAGGATTGGCGACTGTTCGGGGGGGCCGGGTCTCAGTGCGGGTCAGGAACATGAACCCCTTTCCTGTGCATTTGTATCATCACCAACGGTTGGCCCGAGTGACCTCAGTGAGACCCCAGCAGGTTCGTGAACAGGGTGAAGTTAATTTCAATCGAGTGAGCCCGACAGTGGTCGAGGTGGCCCTGGCACGAGCTGGTCCGGAGGCGGGAGAGACAGGAAGAGGAATGCCTGCCCACCTGACGGGGGAGTCTTTACGGGGTGAAGGACTAGGTGAACAGCAATTGGGACAACTCCAAGAGTTCTTGAGGAAGTGGCAACACTTGTTTTCCACTCATGACGAGGACTACGGTTGCACAGATGTGGTAAGACATCAAATCCCAACTGGGGACGCTGCACCCAGCCGAGAGCGTTATCGACCCGTGCCCCCGACCTTATACTCAGAGGTCCGCACCCTTTTACGAGGGATGCTCGACAAGGGGATTATTAGAGAGAGCAGTAGCCCTTGGGCCGCCCCGATAGTGCTGGTTCGAAAGAAAACAGGTTCCTGGAGGTTTTGTGTGGATTACCGAAGGCTGAATCAAGTAACCAAAAGAGATGCTTTCCCGTTGCCTCGAGTTGAAGACTCTCTTACGAGCCTCACACAAGCCACCTGGTATTCCACTCTTGACTTGGCCAGCGGTTATTGGCAGGTGCAGATGGATGAGCATGACAGGGAGAAGACAGCATTCACTACCCCCTTCGGCCTATATGAATGGGACCGGATGCCGTTCGGCCTTTGCAACGCCCCCGCCACATTCCAACGGCTGATGCAGCGTTGTCTAGGCAACCAACTGATGGATACCACCCTTGTCTACTTAGACGACGTTATCGTCTACTCTCCAGATTTCAAGTCCCATCTTGAGCACCTAGAGCAAGTCTTCCGCTCTTTAGAGCGATATGGGTTGAAGCTCCAGCCAGACAAGTGCCAGCTTTTCCGAAAGGAAGTCAGATTCCTGGGGCATGTGGTGAGCGCGGCAGGGATTTCAGTTGATCCGGAGAAGGTGGTGGCAGTACAGGAATGGGCTGCGCCCAAGACGGTGCGCCAGGTCCGTTCGTTCCTGGGCTTCGTGGGTTACTATAGACGATTCATTAAGGATTTCTCTAAAATTGCTAAACCGATCAACCAGTTGCTGGGAGGTACGGGAAGAGTTCGGGGGCGAGGGTCCCCTTCGATCCAATGGGATCCAGCTTGTGAAGCCGCCTTCCAGAAGCTCAAGCAGGAACTACTACAGGCCCCGATTCTAGCCTATGCCGACTTCACACAACCCTTCACTTTGTACACCGACGCTAGCCATCTGGGCTTGGGGGCCGTTTTGGCACAGAAGCAGCAGGGAGAGGAAAAGGTAATTGCTTATGCAAGCCGAAGTCTACATCCAACGGAGAAGAATGACGCTAACTACAGTTCTTTCAAGCTTGAGTTACTGGCAGTGAAATGGGCGTTGTGTGAAAAATTCAAGGATTATTTATGGGGAGCCAAGGTACGGGTTGTTACGGACAATAATCCATTGGTACATTTGCAGACTGCTAAACTGGGGGCGGTGGAGCAACGCTGGGCGGCACAACTGGCCAATTTTGACTATCAGATCCAGTACCGGCCAGGAAGAGAACATACTAATGCCGATGTACTATCTAGGCTACCCGGTGAAGGATCGGCAGGTCAGGGACCGGTACCAGAAGCGGGATTCGACGAGGGATTGATGGTGGGAGTAGTAGAGGCACCGGGGCAAATGCCGGAGGAACCCCCCCTTGTTGGGGGTGGGACCCGCAGCGATGGAGGTTGTGGCATGGCGAAGATGGAGATGTAGCGTTGGTTCGAACGTGGCTAGAACAGAAGGCCTGGCCTGAGGGTGCGGCTCGCCGGGCCCAGACTCGGATTGTACGGGGCCTGCTGGGACAGAAGGAGAGACTCTATTTGAAGGAAGGTGTGCTGTGTAGGGCCATTCAGGACCCAGGTCGGGGCGAAGAGGTCTGTCAGATCGTGGTCCCTGAAGGGCGTTGTCAGGCGTTACTGGAGGCATATCACTCCAGGATGGGACACCAAGGGCAAGAGAGGACATTGGCACTGGTGAGACGACATTTCTACTGGCCTGGGATGGAAGGTACCACGAGGACTTGCCTTCAGAGGTGCCCCCGCTGCACGTTGTTTAAGACCAAGAAGGAGGCACGGGCACCGCTGGTCCCGATTCAGGCCAAGGCACCGCTGCATATGGTGGCCATGGATTATCTGACTTTGGGACGGCCAATGGATCGGATCCAGAACATCCTCGTGGTAACCGACTTGTTTACCAAGTACGCTTGGGCCATCCCAACTGTGGACCAAACCGCCGTCACTACTGCCAACGCCCTCTGGAGGTATGTGATCCAACCATTCGGATGCCCGGAAATCTTCCACTCAGACCAAGGAACCAATTTTGAGTCTAGGGTGATCCATGAGCTGTGCCAATTGTACGGATGCAAGAAGACCCACACGACTCCCTACCACCCCCAAGGGAACGGGGGGTGTGAAAGGTTTAATCAGACCCTATTGAGTTTATTAGGAACCTTGGAGAAGGAACAGCAAGGCCATTGGGTCGACAGGCTCCCGGCGATGGTGCAGGCTTACAATAACAGTGTGCACAGTACCACCGGTTACGCTCCTACTTACCTGATGTTCGGCAGACATGTGAGACTTCCAATGGATATGCTTCTGGGGACCACTGCAGGAGAAGAGGGAGGTAGCTTGACAGATTGGGTGCAGGGACACCACCAACGCCTCCAGTCGGCGTACGAACGAGTCTCTGACCAGATTAATCGAGCAGCGTTAAAGAATAAGAGGTCGTATGACCGGACGGCTCGAGAGGCACCGCTACTGCCAGGGGAGAGGGTGCTGGTGCGGGACAATCGCCGACAAGGGAAGGGAAAGTTGAGTGACCGGTGGGAGGCTCAGCCGTTTGTCGTCCAGCGACAGCCACACCCAGACCAACCTGTATATGCATTGCGACCAGAAGGAAAGGCAGGCCCCGAACGGGTGTTACACCGTAATTTGATTCGCCCTTGTCCAAACTATCCAAAATGTGTTGTAGAGAATCCACCGGTCGAGACGTCCGAGATGCCCCTGCTGGTAGGATGGGCGGTGATTCCCAGAGGCCTAGACCTAGGACCACGACCTGAAGCACCTGTTTCCCCACCTCGTCGGTCCCAGCGAGAGAATCGAGGTCAGCCTCCAGCTAGGTATGGAGACTGGGTGTCTGGAGACCGTTCTCGGAACTAGAACGGTTTGGCGGGGGGGTATGTCACGGTGTGACAAATGGTATATGGAACTTATTCCCGTTGAAGCCGTGTTTCCGCTGGGACACTTTGAGTGTAACACCGGTCCCAGGCCTGTGTGTGCGTCTGTTGCCATGACAACCCCAAATGACCGATTGGAAACAGGTGTGGGGAATTTACCTTGGGGGTTTGAGTGAGGTCCTGTCAGCACTTGAGAGAGTATAAAAAGCAAGAGGAAGAGACTGTTGGGGTGGTTCTCTCCCGTGAGAAGTCGTTTTATCGAGTGGTTGCAGTTATTGGAGTGTGGGTGAATGAAGAGGAGAGTGTGGACTTGATGAGGGACTCGAGGGCAACAGAGGGAAAGTGAAATATCCTGTTTGCATTGGAGAGGAGCTAGGTAGTCGAGAACTGAGTCTCGTAATTGCATGTATTCGACACTGAATTGGATGTGGTTTGGAGTGTGTGGATCACGATCATAAATGTCACCGAGTGGATTGTACTGATTCATTGCCGACCTCCTGTCTCTTTCTCCATCATAAATGGTGATGTGAACTCTGCCTGTGTTTGTGAAGAAAAACATCCCGAAATACCCTTTGCAGCATTGATGAACGCGGCCCCCTCGGACAGAGACCCAAGGGTGAGTGCGGGCTTTAAATTGCACGTCGTGAAGTGAGATTTCAGTGCCTAAGATTGACGTTTCCCCCACCTTATATGCTAGAAGTGGAATTGCTGTGTGTGTGGAAGATACATTCCCTTTGCCGTGCACTCTCCCTATGCTACGCTGGTCTACTGTCAATAGTGAGAGTTCTGTGTCATTGCTCTGTTCTAATTGAGTGGATGTTGAGGAATTATCATCTGGACTCTGAATTAACCCCTCTGTTTGAGTGAATAAGAGACGAGATGCCTTGTTGAATTGTTCGTGGTCTGTCTCCGTAGAAGTCCCATTCATCCCGCTGACGTTGAGTCTGCTGTATTCCTGCAACGCAGCCGTATTGTGAGAAGTGCTCACTCCCTTCTATGCACATGAACTGTATACCTTGTGTGAAGCACCCTTTCTGTCTGCTCCAGTAGAGGTCCCGTTCAGCCCATCGACTTTGAGCCTGCTGCAACCTGGGAGCCCACCTGTGTGGGGAGAAGTGACTGTCCCTCTGCTGTGAACGTAAAGCCGGTCCGTTCTGTCTGGAATATCCACTTCATCTAGGCCAGAAGAGGTCTTGCTCAGCCTGTCGACTTGAGTCTAGGGAATTCCCGCAATTCATCTGTATCGTGAGAAGTGTTCGTCCCCTTCCAACTCATGTGAACCGTATGCTTACTTGAAGTATCCCTTCTGTCTGTTTCAGTAGGAGCCCTGTGCAACCGGTTGACTTCGAGTCTACTGTATCCTTATAGTCACCTGTGCTGAGAGAAGTGGCTGTCCTTCTGTTACGAACGGGTTGGTACACTTTGTCTGGAGTATTCCTCTGTTCCAGTTTCTGTGCCTGTGGAGAGAGGGAGGTTGAAATTATTCGCTTACCCTGTAAAGATTCCCTCGCCACCCCATCATCAGAGTGTGAATCTGCTGTATACGTACCTGACTGACGGCCATCTGCTCCGGATCTCGTACCTGTGAAGGAAGGGAGGTTGGAAATATTTACTTACCAGAGAGACTTACCGGGCCGTTCGCCTGTTTACTGCATCTCCACCTGGGAAAGACCTACCTGACAATTTACCTGTCCACCGCCCCATTCACTACAGGGCCCGCACTGAGGAAGAGAGCGGGAGAGACCCTGGTTGTTGTACTGTTCACCTTCGATTCCTGAGGGCAAGAAGGAAGAAGATTTTAGACTAGGATTTTCAAATTGCTTTTACTTCTAAATAAAACTTGTTGAAATTTTATTCTGTCTCCGATTTCTCCCTCTGATACGCTCCTCGAGGTGGTCCTGGTTCAGGGGTGGGCGTAGTCCGGCTTGACCCATCCCGACCTGTGACAGTTACATCATGGAACCCATGACAGACGAACGTTTCTTGATTCAATAGCAAACGTCTGCATACCAACTTGCAAAGGGGCTGACCAGTTTTTGGTTTGGCAACCGTGTTGATGAACTTGACCGAAACAAGAATTATTGACTCTTCAGTAGACTGACTTCCTTGTCTTTGCCCCGGCTTGGCGAAGCTGCAGATTTGGTTGAAGTCCGAGGCTCGTTGGTCTAGGGGCATGATTCTCGCTTAGGGTGCGAGAGGTCCCGGGTTCAAATCCCGGACGAGCCCTGCTCACTGATAATGTAGTTCCAGGTCACTTCGGGTGCTGTCTGTTTGTGTTTATTGTGTCTTCAAAACAATGCACCTTGTTTTGAGAAAGGGAGTCACGTTCACGTTTTTTGCTCTTTGCAAATCACGTGAAAGACTTTTTTCCAGTTCCAAAACGTAGACCTTAGTCAGATGGTGAAGCTACCTGTCGGCCTCGTACGGTGGCTACTAACAAAACACGTCACTGGAGAATGCGGGCATCGATCCCGCTACCTCTCGCATGCTAAGCGAGCGCTCTACCATCTGAACTAATTCCCCTACGAGCGGCACTGTCTGAGCTATCACCGGTCCCGTCCCGTTTGAAGATCCATCCAAAGTAGAAGTTTGCGGTTGTACACTGCTGAACGTTTTAAAAGGAAGCCACAGTGACATCTCAAGTTACCCGGATTTGTGTCGGTGACCTCTTGATCTGAATTCAAATACTCTACCACTGAGCTATACCTCCTCTTCAAGACTCCTTTAAACAACCATGGTAAACAACTGTTTATTCTACCAAAACGCAGAAACAAGGCTAGGTCGTTCGCAGAAACGAACGTTTCTTGATTCAATAGCAAACGTCTGCATACCAACTTGCAAAGGGGCTGACCAGTTTTTGGTTTGGCAACCGTGTTGATGAACTTGACCGAAACAAGAATTATTGACTCTTCAGTAGACTGACTTCCTTGTCTTTGCCCCGGCTTGGCGAAGCTGCAGATTTGGTTGAAGTCCGAGGCTCGTTGGTCTAGGGGCATGATTCTCGCTTAGGGTGCGAGAGGTCCCGGGTTCAAATCCCGGACGAGCCCTGCTCACTGATAATGTAGTTCCAGGTCACTTCGGGTGTTGTTTATTGTGTCTTCAAAACAATGCACCTTGTTTTGAGAAAGGGAGTCACGTTCACGTTTTTTGCTCTTTGCAAATCACGTGAAAGACTTTTTTCCAGTTCCAAAACGTAGACCTTAGTCAGATGTTGAAGCTACCTGTCGGCCTCGTATGGTGGCTACTAACAAAACACGTCACTGGAGAATGCGGGCATCGATCCCGCTACCTCTCGCATGCTAAGCGAGCGCTCTACCATCTGAGCTAATTCCCCTACGAGGGGCACTGGCTGAGCTATCACCGGTCCGGTCCCGTTTGAAGATCCATCCAAAGTAGAAGTTTGCGGTTGAACACTGCTGAACGTTTTAAAAGGAAGCCACAGTGACATCTCAAGTTACCCGGATTTGTGTCGGTGACCTCTTGATCTGATTTCAAATACTCTACCACTGAGCTATACCTCCTCTTCAAGACTCCTTTAAACAACCATGGTAAACAACTGTTTATTCTACCAAAACGCAGAAACAAGGCTCGGGCTACAAGTTTCCTACTGGTGCTAGCTAAAACAGGCAACAGCAGTAACATCTGATTCACAGGTGCACCTGAAAGGGGGCACCCGGATTTGAACCGGGGGCCTCTTGATCTGCAGTCAAATGCTCTACCACTGAGCTATACCCCCATGTCGATACGTTTTCTAACCACAATGGAATACAAATGTTTAATTTTCCAGCACTTAGAAATATGCCTTTAA